>NW_027645660.1:0-179972 GCF_949357685.1 Gobio gobio | reverse complement strand
AGGGAAGAGCTTTCTGTTGTTGTAATCGTGACCATCAGGGCCGCCGGGACATTTTATTCTAATGTGGCAGCCGTCTACTGCCCCTGCTGCCTTACCAAATGCTGGGTGGTTAGCCAAGCGAGCAAAACCATCCCCAACCACTTGGAGCTCCTCCTGTGTTCGAGGGAAGCGAACAAATCGGGGGAGCACAGCCACCACCTCATCCACCATCTTGTGGACAATTCTGTGCACTGTGGGAAAGGGCATGCTAAAGACCCTGGAGACAACTCTGTAGGCTGAACCTGTTGCCAGCCAGAACCGGAACACGAGTGTCTCCAGGGTCGGGCCCCATCCATGCTGCATGTCGGTCTTCAGGGCCACCATCAGCTGCTGCATGGCCTCTCTGCCCAACTTGAAGTCTGGCCGAGTGTCCTCTCCTCCAAAGTACCGCTGCAGTACTGGCACTGTGGCATTGATGGCACAGTAGTGCCGAGCCTGTACAACATGTAGAAGAGAGAAAGGTTTAAGTATAATTTCAGTTGTGCCATTTATTTAATGTTTGTTAAACTATTAAACATATTGGGTCAACTGGTTTGCAGAGGGGGGATTTAAAGTCGTTCCCTTTTACTGGTGATTCACCTTGTAATTTTTACTTCATATATAGCCAGCTAGAATGCTACCAGTCAATAAGCTTAACACTCCTATTATGTTGTGGGTCAATTTGACAATTTATTTTTTCAAAGATTATTTGACAGTCAAGTGTGTTTAAACAGTGCTGATCAATTTAACGCACAATATAATGGATGTAATTATTTTTAAATGGATGATACGAGCGTTAACGTTACTTACCATCCCACGTCTTTGACGGCAGAGGTGGCGACTAATTAAAATCCTCCTCCTGCGAGCCTGACGCCGATGCTGCCTCACCATCTCCATCTCCATCTCTGAAAAAATGCTGTGCAGCAACCAAACACTTGGCACTTCCATTTTTTTCCTGTCAGAATATATATATATTTTTTTAACAGTCATTTCTTCACAAATGTATAAAATTCATGCATGTAATTTGAAATAAGGTCAACAATTACTTCAGAAAATATTTTTTCCAGTCAGAACCCCTTCCCTGACTACAAATCCTGTCAGAATATGTATTTTTTTACAGTCGTTTCTTCACAAATGTATAAAATTCATGCATGTAATTTGAAATAAGGTCAACAATTACTTCAGAAAATATTTTTTTATACATTAACATATAAATAAAATGAAATTCATACTTGAATAAAAAGTTTCTCACCTCAGAAAATACTTTGCTGCTGATTTGTTGCTGAGTTGTTGCGGAGTGGTGAAGTAAGAAGGGATACAGTGGTATTGAACTTGGCAGCAATCCAAACAGCCAATCAGAAGAAAGCGGATTTTCACTGACGTAATGACGCAATGACGCGCACTTGAAAGCCTGTTCCATTTACGTGTTTTCCGAATGCTAAAGAGGAGCCTCGCCTAGCCTCTGAAGGAAGTGACTTGGAAGGATCCGTCCTACCAAGGAAGGATCCTTGACATTGAGAAACACCTTCTGTGTCTGTGTGACGGGTCCACTGGTGGAGTGGCCACAACATTGCCTTTGACTTTATTTCATCTTCATCTACTAAAGATGAAGCTAACAATGATGTGAACCATGTGAAAAAAGAATCAACCGTTACAATGATAGATCAATAAATGTACACTGTTAAAAACACACACACAAAAACATGGTTCCCAATTATTTATATTCACGATTTCTAGTATTTGTACAGGCTTTACATTTTTATTTCAATGTTGTAACAATTAATTTATCTATTTTATCTTTGTAGTAGATTTGTTATATGACAGCATTAGTTAAAGTTTCTTAAGGGTCAAGATCAAGTTCTCTGCATCTCCTGCATCAAGCCATCCCATAATACTGTCATCACTCAAATGAATGGAGGCTTAGATGAACTGTACAGTGTGTGTGTGTGTAATGACCATCTCATCACTTAGAGGTGTTATAGGGTTATCTGACGCATGAGATCCAAAACAAGACACTTCCAGTTAGGGTTAGTTATCCACACATGCCATAGACTGTAAAAAATGATGTCTGCCCTCAGCAAATATGGCTCATTAAAATAAACAGATTTTACTTAAAAAATTAGTTTTGCACATTCCTTAATTTAAAACTGTAATTGTTATATAACATATTGAATTTACGGTTTACTTTAATTAATAAAGAAACACAACCAGCAATTTTGAGCAAAGTCAACAATAATCTGGAGTTTAGTCAATTGAACATAATATTTTAGGATCCATCATCTTACCACGTGATGCCGTCACCACGGGAACGAACGTAGGCCTACGGGAAGCGCGAAATTTGAAAACCATCTATCGAGAGAAGACTCTTCACCCACGGCAATGGTAAGTTATTATTAATATTAGGTGATATAAGTAGAGGTTTCCTTTAAGCCAAACTCTGAATATCATTATGTTCCTGTTCTGTTAAATAAGTGTAACTTTAAATGGCAATTTTCTAGATATTGTTTGAACTCTGTTAAAAATGTGTATGCATGCACGCCGTCGGAGTCTCCAAAATTTGTACATTGTAAAGTTACTTTCGTGAGGTGAATGTTAAATAATGATTATTGGCAGATTTTATTTTTTCTGTGCGAAAACAGGCTGGTCCATATAACGTTGGTATTTCGCTGTGTGGTGGTGTGACACAGTCATATGTAACGTTAAGCGCTGCTAAAAATACATATTAAATATCCTTCATTTGTGGGTCAATATCACCAGAGAGTGCCTTTCAACCCTCACAATACTCACACATTTTGATTTTAATGTACCATTCACTTTACATCATGTCATAAATAGTAGACACTCAAGTATATAAGAAATATATTATCTGAGCTCCCACATATTTTTTTTTTATAATTATGGGGCATTTTTGAGAGCATAAACCATAGGATATGTCCATCCTGTCGTGGACATATATATTACTGTTAAATACATTTTCATTGCAATATTAAGATGCAAATGATACTTTCTGAAAGGTATGATGTCCCTTTCCTAAACAGGGTTATTTGTTTGCTTTCAAATTATAAATACATAAAAGATTTTACATAAAAGATTTTACGTAAAACATGTGTTTTTAAACTAACTCATATAATTTTTTCTTATTTGGATAACAAAAATTATATTTGGACGCAATTTTTTGTTTGCATGTTTTTGCCCCCACACCCTAGCTATTGAACACACTGGATTATATAGGTATGATTGAATGATTTATTACCAAGATACCAAGATGACAGGGTAGACGAGCACACGATGGGGTGGACACATAAAGCAGAACACAAAAATCGTGACAAAATATGGCAATAAAACATTTATTCAACTTAAATAAATTTAAAAAATGACATTCTCAATCACATTGATATAACCAAGAGTTTAGAGCGGCCTCTCTGGTTGAGATGAAACCGACAGGGAGTTACAAAACCTGCCCGTCTTTTCAGCAAAATGTGAACATACAGATTTGCTTTCAACTCTTTCAATTCTTTAATAATTTTCTTCTTTCTCGAATCCTTTCTCCTTGAAGGCGTTGCCTAGAATACATAAATTATTGTCAGGTTTTTAGGCCAATCACTGTTGATTAGGCCTATTTCATCCCTAACTAAATTATTCAACTATAACCAGGGAAGCTATTTTATAATATAGGTATTATATAGGTGACTATAATTCATGAATTAATAATAAATTAGAGTTATGTTTCCTTTACTACATTTATACTAACCTTGAGGGACCTTTACTACACTAGCTGTGGTGGACCGTCCAGCTCCAGTGGTTCTGCAGCTCCACTATTGGCCTGGCTTTAGCTCTGGCAGCTTTCTTTGCCTCTTTTCATTTTTCCTTTGTGAAAGTTTTCCTCTCTCTGTGAGGTCATTAATAGCTTTCTTCTTCCCTGTATCTCTATCTTTCCTCCATCTCTCCCTTTCTTTCTTAAGGTATGCCTCTCTTTGTTCAGGCTTTGTTCGGTGTTTTCTGTATTGCCGTGCACTTTCTGCCGCACTCAGAGGCATGTCCTGATAACAGCAATGATGTTTTTTTAAATTACAAAATATTATCTACAGCAGATGTTTCTATAAAATATAATATAACATTTCTATAAATTACAATATTAACTACAAATGAATGCTAAGTGCACCCTGTCATGTGTATGTCCACCCTATCGAGTCTAAGGGGTCGACAGGGTGGACATGTTAAGCTTAAAAAATATTGTTTTTATTACAAAATGATCAATACAATCAATTTGAGTAATATCTTATTTAACAAAATATTAATAGGAAAATATTTATTTTTTATGATTTGACTATTTTACTCTCATTCAAATTTAATAAGCAGTGCCTGGGACATAGCAAAATAACATACATCCTCTTATACAAAACTTAAAAAAATCTTGAAAATGTATCTAAAGAGCCAAGTAATGCTTCTGTTATGAATAAAAAACTTACCCTAATACAACACACCCTTTCATAATCATTTGTATGTTAAGTTATCACGGCAAATGAGTTATTTATGTTCAGGACACCAAAAGGCACCCTACAGTGATATTGATATTGATACATAATAGAAACTGGAGCTGGTGTGAATTGAGTCTGTGTTCACTCATTAGTGTTTAATTAGTATTTTTTAAATTAGTAATAGTGTTTAATTAGTATTTTTAATATTGGCAAAATACACTTCCTCTCGTGTGTTTTAAGTCGAACACGTGTATGAACTCGGCTTTATGAACTCATACACTCTTTTTAAGATGTTTGCTTTTAACACATTTGTCACTGTTTTAAGTTTAATATAGGGATTATCTGGTAAAAATAGTGGACAGACATTTCTCTGTACTTCAGTGATTATAAGACAGCAGAGTGTGAACGGGACTTTTATTTTGGTGTGGCGATGTGACGTCATAAGGCTGCGCCGCGCTCCTGCATCTGTTGAGATTCGCCTAAAGAAAGGTTTGTTTTAAGCATTTAATCTGTTTAAAACGATAGAAACCGTTCAATGATTCATAATTGATTAACTATTGAATATAACATTGTAATGCTTTATCTAACTTTAATGAAGGCTATTTTGTTGGAGTAAATCGCATCCACACCGGTAAAAGATGCGTCTCATTTCTCTTCCTCTATCGTGAATCAGTTCATCATAAACACGAGTTCAGTCTCTGGCGAGTAGTGATGCAGAAACTGAACTTTTCGAAACTCCGAGTCAATTGAATCAAAAATTTTGCAAAATGATTCAGTGATTCGAATCGTGACTCGAATAAAACGGTGTAAATGAACGAGAACAAACACTAACATGTGTTATGACAACTTTAACACACTAACTGCAAATGTTTTCATGAAAGTGCAATCCTTAAAATAAAATCTGTAATTCATTAAATATCAAATGTTGATCATAAATGCCATGATGTGTCTGTAATCCCTCTCTGACTCTTACCAGTGACTGAACTGATTGAGACACTCAGAAATTGAAATTTGATTTTGCTTTCCTTTCTGTTTTTTTATTTTTATATCATCTTAAACAGGACAAACACTAAGATAAACTCTGGGTGAAGTGACTGAGATCCACGTGACACTATTATAAAGATGGAGTTTATTAAAGAGGAGAGTCAAGACATGAAGATTGAGGAAACATTCAGAGTGAAAGATGAAGAAACTGAGGAACAAACAGAAAAAGAGGAGAGTGAAGACGTGAAGATTGAAGAAACATTGAGAGTGAAAGATGAAGAAACTGAGGAACAAACAGAAAAAGAGGAGAGTCAAGACGTGAAGATTGAAGAAACATTCAGAGTGAAAGATGAAGAAACTGAGGAACAAACAGGTTGGTTTCATTCTCAAAGCTGAACTCACTCATTTGATCATTATTAAAATCTCCAGCTCTACAGAAATAGAGAATATACAGAAGTATAACCATACAACGATTTAATACTTAAGTACCCTAAACAAAACAATAATTTAGTGTTTTAAACCCAATATCTACTTGCTATAAACATTTTAATATCCCTGAACATAAATAAAGGGTAACTAAACCCTAAACCAACTTTTTTTAGTTAATGATCTGTAATACTGGGGCTTTATTAATACGCCTTATTCACCTACGTCACTTCCTTAAACCAAACCGAGGCTGTGGGGTACAGAAGTAAGGTTGGCGCTCAGCAGCTTCTGCCATCACGTTACTACACTGCCGCCGCATTGTTGTGTTCCCAGATGTACATCGTCAAATGAGGACGTGTTTGTTTCCAGGGCAACGCTGATGAGAGCTCGGGAGACTTGTCACAATAGACTGTAAAAAAATATGGAGGTAGTGTCCGTGACGTCACCCATAGGATTCTGATGAGCCGTTCTGAAGCTCAAAGTAGGGTCGAGCTGGTCTTGGCTGCATCTTGGCAGCGCGTCACTCCCGGATAAATGAAAATGGGCAAAAAGGCGGCACGTGGGCGGAGCTTAAGTGACGCGATGACTAACAGACAGCAGATAAACGGCTATCCACCTGTCACTCAAAGTGGCCACGCCCTTAATTATGCAGAACTTTAATGCTTTATATAATGTAATAGTGTATAATGTATAAAAAAATTCACCCCCCTCACAGTCGTCATGAAGGGCAAAATTAGCCGTATAGACCAAAACCACAATTTGTACCAGGCTGTAAACATGTCTTATAAACGGGTCCTAGAAAAAACAACATTAATGATGTGCATCTTTACCCAAAACATTGAGCACGTTTACATGCACACCAGTAAACTGCCAACGCAAGTAAACCGCGTTTACATGACTTAATTAATAAATCGGATTATTTCCTTGAAGTGACGTGTAAAATAATAATTTCCGTATCTGACTCCGAGTATTCCTAATGTTATGTCAGTTGTAATAAAGTTAAATAAAGCTTGCAACATGTGGAAATTTAGGACTCATATTATTCTCTCATGCAGTTACAGATGCAGCGTTTTAACTAAACCTCTTCTACTTCTGCTGCATGAGATGAGAACACATTTTTGCAAATGTTCTGGGTCTTAAAGCCCTGTCCAATTTTCAAAACCGCATCTTTTTCTATGCGGTTTGGCCATTCGTCCACGCTTAAATGCAGTATCCAGAGACTGAAACCGAACTTTTTTGAAAACTCTGGCCAGGGTGAAGATTTTTAGAAACTCTGGTTGCACTTGTGTCTTGTGGACCGTGAAACCAGAGATTTTGGCTTGTTGTGTCAGAACCGGAACCGGCAATAACCTTATTTCCAGGCTTCTGATTGGCATGGCTTTATGGTTAGGGTTATATTGCCACTTGTTGGTTTGGCATGCTCTTGACAGCGCTTCCTAGTGTGTAATGCGTTTTCATGTGGACGCGATTTTATTTTTATTTTTTTAAACGGCGGAGGGAAATACACGGTTTATAAAAATACCCATGTACGTGTGGACTAGGCCAAAGAGTCTGTGTTTGTGACAAATTTCCTTCTTTCTTTCATACAAAACGCTCGCTCTGTCTGGATGCGTTTAAATCTGCTCTAAGGATGCGTTCCTGTCACGTATCCCACATGCGCACTTCAATAAGCCCACAGAAAGCAGGTTAATGCGTTTACATGCTGCGCAAAATCGGGGTAAGAGGCAAAAAGCTACCTGTGTCAACCTGTTTATGTTTAAGCCGTTTATGACCGTACTCCGATAAAAGAAAACGGATTACCGCATTTACATGACCATGTTCGTTGTCGGCTTATTAAGCATAATCTGCTTAATAATAATAATACTTTTTATTTATATAGCGCCTTTCCCAAGCTCAAGGTCGCTGTACAAGAAAATACATACGTAAACATAGTATCAATGAAGAACAATGTAGAACATAGACATACAAATATACAGGGAAGAGGGGGGAGGAGAAAGAAAGAAAAAAAAACCTAGGCAGAGGATGGTTGGAAATATACTGTAATGTATGTTTTTAGCGGTGTCGCGTAGAGATAGAGGGAGGGAATTCCAGGCTTAAGAACGTGCATGTAAACACACTCAATGTAAACTCTATTCAGACAGGACTAGTTTTTCAGGGGGACGTTAGAGAAATTTGTACTTGGCAGATTTGGACAGGATTAAAATCGCAAAGTCTTTTTTTCTCCCACAACCTCCAGGGTAAATTACATACTGTTTTTCGGCAAATTCAGCGGTCCTCTGAGAAATCTAATCCTGTCCGAATGGGCATGTCCGTCATATTATCCTAACACTTCTCCTCATGTGTTTTTTGACTTACCTGAGCTACCGTTTGCACACCAGTCTTCAGCATGCTGTCATTTAGTTTATTAATAATAATATTAATGTTTTTTTTATAGCGCCTTCTAGAACCCAAGGTTGCTTTACAAAGAAGTACAATAGTACAATCAATTGAAAAACAACGTTACAGTCAGCCTGCTTATTATTACAATCAAACAAGCAGATGGAGACAACAAATGACTACAGATAATGAACATAAGTTGAGAGCTACGGACGGAGCGTGAGCGCAATCCAGTGAAAGGTGGTAAAGAGTTCAGTGTGTCTGTGAAGGAGAGCTGTGAGGGCGTGCAATGATCACGGTGCAACGTCTCCATTAATTCATGCATGTAGTATAGTCTAATGTTTATTTTAAAGTATTGAATCACGATTCATTCGATTCTAAGCATTTTAACTCGATTATTGACCAAAATCAACGATTCAAAAATACATGTTTCAAGATCGATGCATTGAGAAAACGAGTGAATCGTTACCCCTAAGCTGAGGCTGTCAGGTGATTTTAATTTTTTTTAATTATCTGTGGGTATTTGATATGAGACTCAAGTAATCTCTGCGACTCTCCATGTGTGATCCTTGGAGAGTCTTTGGCCACTCAGACTATCCTCCTCATCATGCATTAAAGGGATAGTTCATCCATAAATCACCCTCAAGCCATCCTAGGTGAATATGACATATGATCTTTTTTCAGACAAATACAATCGTATTTATATTAAAGGGGTCACGAACTGGCTTTTAAAAAATAAAATTATACTGTTGCCTGAAGTCAACTTATGATGTTCGGATAGTTTTTACGTTCAAAAACATCATAATGAATAAGTAATATGCTATTTTATACCCTGTTATTTTAGTTGAGCCTAGCTCCTGAAATGCTTGCTTTTTATGGGCGTGCCGCATTGAAAACCTTGAAGTAAACGCCCACAGCTATGATTGGATTACAGTTTTGCATATTATAATAAGCTTCAGCTCCCCCATCAGTACATGTGGGAATTGTTTTGAAAGCGTGTGAGAAAAAGATTCGTCCACAGGGTTCACAAAATGTCTTTATAAAAAAAAACACAATTTTTTTTACTTCTCATCCACCCGCAATTTATTGGAATGCTATTTTTATTGGCCCATCTGATCAGTGGATATAACCGCAAACTGCATCACTAACACACACACACACACACACACACACACAAGTGCACACGTGCATCAGCAAAACTTCACAGCAGACAAATCAGCATGTTCAAAGCTTCAGCTATTGTATTTTTTATTTAAATATCAAGTCAAGACACTGAATAATGCACATCAAGAAAGGAATGTTATTTCACTATTTAAGATAGCCCATCGGGCAGGCCGGGGATACATTTTGGACGTCGGGTTTTGCAAGCCCTGGCCCGTACATGTTCTAGTCTGATCTCAAAACACAGGACAATGAACCAACAACACCTCAAATACAAAGGATACTCCAGCCTGTGACAGTGTGGTAAGTTATGTTTAGTTAGACATATAATAACTAGATATCAAACGATCTGTAACAATGCAACACTATCACACATAAAAAAACCTGTTTTACTCACATTGGTGTGTTGCTTCATTCCTGTTGGATCCAAATGGCACAGCATTGTTTTTAATCTCAGTCTGTCTGCAAATCCAGTCTCGACCTGTGTCTTGTTTACAAACGAATCCACAGTGAAATGAACAAGGAAGTTTTCAGCTCTGAAACTTACAGAATATTATTATATTACCATGACATTTTATATATCGAAAGTTGATTTCTCAATTCATGACCCCTTTAAAAAATGTCCTGTCTAATCCAAGCATTATAGTGGTAGTAAATGGCAGCCCAAAATTTGAGCCAACAATGAGCATCCATCCATTACAGAAAAGTAATCCATACAGCTCCGGGAGTTAATAAATGCATTCTGAAGTGAAACGATGGATTTGAGTAAGAAAAATATCCATATTTAACACCGTATAAAGTTAAATATATAGCTTCCTGCAGACGGACTTCTGGTGTAAAGTGTTGAAAAAGTGTGAAGCACTTGAAAGTGCTTGAATTTCAATCTAGGAACCTTGAAATGAATAATGTAAAAACATTGGACTATTTCCGCCACAATACCATTGTTACAGTTAGCGCTATTATATTAAATCCACGGTGAATGTTGGTGAAAACTTGCAATGTATACTTCTTATACCTTTCATATTTCTAATACCTCTTGATGGGTTCAACATTTCATTCAGTAACGTTAAAAAGCTTTGCTGAATAATGTTTGATGATTGCATTAGTTTGCATGTACTTGATCAAAGCTTCTATCACTTGTTTCTGCTTCTTCTTTGTTGTGTTACGATCCGGAGATTCTGTACTGATTCAGAAGATGTCATAGCGTCCCCTATGACACCAGTGAAAACATAGACTGCCGGAAACTCCTGTCAATGGCGGCAAAGCATTGTGTCATAAATGATAGAAAATCTCATCAATGGCATGAAAAGTTATATATGGGTGATATAGATTTTTGATAAAAAAAAAAATTAATCACGGAATCCATTCACAAATGGAGCTTTCTCTATAAAGTGGATGGTCACAAAGTTTTTGGATGAATAGATCAAAATAATGAATAGTCCATATCAATATCTTATTTATTGTACAGTGTCTGTGAATATTAAAGCTCATAAAGACAGAAATCTGAGGTCTGTTTGTTCTGCCCTAAATGAACGCTGCGGTTTTGTCTACTACTACACAAACTGTTCAGCATCTGCTGTTTCACTATATGAGGGCACATGAACTTCATCTGTAGTGTCAGTCACTTAATGAACAGTTTACCGTTCAATTTGATAAAACTTTTGACATTTGTCATTTCATATACCCAGGAAATCACAGGTCTTTATAACAACCAGTCAAAATAAAAGTTTGCGATAACATGAACTAATAAATATATTAGTATTGTACATTAGAGCTATTGTACTAATAAAAACTTCTGTTAAATCACCAAACTCCAGCAAAAAGCATGATTGTTGGTCAAACCGCCCAGCACTACTCCTTCCTTGATCAAACACACCTGTAAAATTCAACCCAACCCCCAAATTTAACTTTAAATCTTCAAGACTGTTTGAAATTAAAGGCAGGCGTCTTTCATTAAAGCGTAACTCTGCAAGACAGTGGCCCTCCAGAACCAAAGCTGCCCACCCCAGATCCCTAGGATAGGATAGGTTATATATCATACTACCCTATACCCTGCTATTGATGCTTTAAATGTCTAAATTGTTTTGTGTCTGTTTTTGCCCTAGATCTCATGGCATTGAAAGAGGCAAGTCATGTACTTAATGAAAGGAAAGAAAAGAAAGCCCATTATGATAAACATCATGATTTCATGACTGGAGAAAGATCGACACAGGCTAAAAATACTTCCTCACAAAAAAGAGCTCAAAAGACAGGAACTAAAAGTTATTCCACCTGCCAACAGTGTGGAAAGAGTTTCACACACAAAGGAAACTTTAACGTTCACATGAGAATTCACACTGGAGAGAAGCCTTTCACCTGCCAACAGTGTGGAAAGAGTTTCAGACGTAAAGGAAACTTTAACGTTCACATGAATATTCACACTGGAGAGAAGCCTTTCACCTGCCAACAGTGTGGAAAGCGTTTCAATCATAAAGGAAACCTTGAAGTCCACATGAGTATTCACACTGGAGAGAAGCCTTACACCTGCCAACAGTGTGGAAAGAGTTACAGACATAAAGGAAACCTTGAAGTCCACATGAGAATTCACACTGGAGAGAAACCTTTCACCTGCCAACAGTGTGGAAAGAGTTTCAGACGTAAAGAAATCATTGACAGGCACATGAGAGTTCACACTGGAGAGAAACCTTTCACCTGCCAACAGTGTGGAAAGAGTTTCAGACGTAAAGGAAACCTTGAAGTCCACATGAATATTCACACTGGAGAGAAGCCTTTCACCTGCCAACAGTGTGGAAAGAGTTTCAGACGTAAAGAAATCATTGACAGGCACATGAGAGTTCACACTGGAGAGAAACCTTTCACCTGCCAACAGTGTGGAAATAATTTCAGACATAAAGGACACCTTGAAGTCCACATGAATATTCACACTGGAGAGAAGCCTTTCACCTGCCAACAGTGTGGAAAGAGTTTCAGACGTAAAGAAATCATTGACAGGCACATGAGAGTTCACACTGGAGAGAAACCTTTCACCTGCCAACAGTGTGGAAATAATTTCAGACATAAAGGACACCTTGAAGTCCACATGAGAATTCACACTGGAGAGAAGCCTTACACCTGCCAACAGTGTGGAAAGAGTTTCAGACATAAAGGAAACCTTGAAGTCCACATGAGAATTCACACTGGAGAGAAGCCTTTCACCTGCCAACAGTGTGGAAACAGATTCAGATGTAAAGAAATCCTTGACAGTCACATGAGTATTCACACTGGAGAGAAGCCTTACACCTGCCAACAGTGTGGAAAGAGTTTCAATCAACAAGGAAGCCTTAAAGTCCACGTGAGAGTTCACAACAGAAAGAAGCCTCACACCTGCACTCTATAGCCGCGTTTCCACCGAAATTATCCGGAACAATTTGTACCAGGAACTTTTTTTACAGGAACCCTGCGCGCGGCTGCTCCTCCCAGTCAGCGTAAGACAGTAATAATTTTTGCGCGACACTGTCTGCAACAATAACAAGTATGGAGGAGATGCAAGCAGCGCTGCTTTTGGTAGTTATGTATTGTTTTAATAAAGAGGTCATTAAAGGGGTGGTAAAACACATTGTTTTGAAGGCTTGATTGTGTTTGTGGGGTGCACTGTAACATGTGTTCATGCTTCGTTTTAAAAAAAAAAATCATTATTTTTCATATATTTGACATTTATTCTACACTGCTCTGTCCCTCCTTGTAAAACGGTCTGATGCTTTCCGGGTTGTATGAAGCCAGTCCCTCAAAAATACGCAATGGGCTCAGATTGGTTAGCTGGCCCAGTGTGTTGTGATTCGCTAACCGCAGTGCACGTTTGTCGGAAACGTCATGCCCCTTACCGGTAGACTGTGCTTTGGTCAGTATTAGAAACGATGGCGTCAATAAAACCATACCAATCTGAGCCCGAATCAGACCCAGAACATTTTAGTAAAGATGATCGAGCAGAACCTGTTCAGTCCTAATGAGTAAAGACTGCGGATCTATAGTGATCGCTACTGAATGGCACTGTTACTTTTGTATTTTTAGAACGATTATAGCCAAATATCTGTCGCAAGAACTAACCCAAAACACTAAACACTGGCTTTACTATAGTAGCCAAATCACACACAGAACCATGTTTAGCAAGCCTGTAGATAAATAATACATAAAAGCTCTAATCAAAGAATCATTTACACTAATGCCAAGTTCGCTGTTGAGATTTTAACGTTAGTGTTTGTAACGTTAGGTGTTCGTCGGATAACATTAAGTATGAATAAGCATTTAACAGACTGGTTTGCAGAACAGTGTTGTCATCTGTTTACTTCCTTGCTACAACCTATTACAGGAAAACACATCGATGAAAAATAAATCAGACTTACAGGTTGTGGCCCGTAAACAGCTTCTGTTTGTAAATCCAGCTTTCAGGTCAAGCCGTTGTGCATATCCTGTATTGAACTCGCGAACATTGTGAAAGTTTTCCTCCGTGAAATGTGCTGCGGGAGGGAGCCCCGCGCGCGTCGTGCATTCACACACTGGCCGCGTTTGTCTCACGCAGCTGACGTTGAGCAAATCCGGTGTTGAACTCGCGAACATTGTGAAAGTTTCCCTCCGTGAGATGTGCTGCGGGAGCCCCGCACGTGCCTGTTCCCTTCTGTCTCATACACATGTGCATATAACATGCTGTATGTTAAACGCTCTGCAACGCACCCCTGTCCCTATGAAGCCTGAACAAAGCAAGTACCCCAGACCTGCAATCCGGATGAATATAACAGCGTTTCCTCGGCATCGCGGCAACAACACTCCAGCCTAACTATACCACAACAGCGCCGCGATACAAAATGGCCTCACCCCCCTTATTTAATATTCTCGGAGGAGAGGTTTATGTAAATATTGAGCCTAGTGATGTCACCAACCCTGGAGGAATGTGTGTAGTCGCCTACTGGCCGTTTGCTGTAGTTCTTAGAAATGGATTTCTTTAAAAGCAAATATCTCCCTTTGCTTTAAACTTTGAACGTTGTAACTTTGCAGATGTTGTTTATCCTCAAGCAGCAACATTACACGCTAGCTAAAGTTAGAATAGTGAAATCGTGGTTTACCACCCCTTTAACAAAACGGTGGAAAAGAGACGAGCACTGATACTAAAGCGTATTCTGAAAGCTCGTAAAGCTAGATTTAAAATAAGACAACGTATGTTATTATCAGCTATTACGGACATTGACCGTGAGATGGCTGAGATGAACACGCGCCATCAGACAGAAAGAGCAAGACTGATATTTACTGAACGCAGAACAAATCTCGCGAAAGACTTTTAAAAATGTCGGTTGAAATAAAACGCTGCGTGAGTTCAACCAATCAGCATGTTCAGCATCCAAGTCCCACCCCCGAAAGTTCCTGAACTTTGAAAAAGTACTAGCCCGGGAGCAGGGCCTCTTGGAGGGGGAAATATTTACCCGGAACTTCATTTAGACCCTGGTTCCTGCGGTTGAAACACACAGAGTACCAGCCCAAAGTTCCTAGTTCCTGGGGAAAGTTCCTGCGGTGGAAACGTGGCTTATGTGGGAATAGCTTCACATGGAAAGTAAGCCTTAGGGAACACATGAATGTTCACACTGGAGAAAAGCCATTTACATGTGATCAGTGTTGAAAGGGTTTAAGATGTAAATGAACCCTTAATTACCACATGATAATTCACACTGGAGAGACGCCATTAATATGTGGTCAGTGTGGAAAGGGTTTCAGATTTAAAAATAACCTTAAAGCTACACTGTGTAACTTTTTTAGTCTATTCTTAGCTAAAAACACTTAGTTCTTTCAAAAATATATGTGCTCATTAATGTATATTTACTTCTTTCAAGTAATAAAGTATTCTCGTAAGTTTATAATATGCCATTGAAAATACATAAGGTAATGGGATCTAACGGTGGTCGCCATGTTGCCCCTCCATCTTGAAAGTACATTAGCCAAAGAGGGACATACCCGTAAATTCAAGCTTCGCTTTTCGCGTTTTAACCTGTTTTAATACTCGATGGCACTGTACAAAATTCTCTGCCTCGCGCATGTGCGCGTCAACTTGTTCAGACTTGTCTGGTGCATGCGCAGAGAGTTTTCATCTCAGCAGCGTCCAGTAACAGAGTTATACGGAGTTTTCCTGGCTTGTTTATTCCTCAAAAGTCTGTTTTTCCTTGTGTGGTATTTCTGTGCGTTAATAACTCCGTAAGTAATAATAGTTATTGTCATTGTAGATGTGTTTCAGAGTGTCATTGCGTAATTCAGTTGATGTCACCTCAGAAGTATTTTTGTGTCAACATAATTTTTTTACAGTCTATGGTCAACATACAATAGCGTAATGCTCACCTATTTGAATAATCATTCAGTTATTTTGTTATCAACAATGTTTATTCGTTTATAGAAAATATTTGCTTGTAATGTATGTTGATGGAAATATGTATCAGGTCTGATCGGCATATTAACAATTGTTATACAGAGCGCACTGCAGTGCTAACGTTAATGACTTACATTACAGACTTACAGCGCCGCACACACTTTTGTAACCGGACACCGCTTGTTAGCAGCAGCAGCGGCAGCTCCGCTCCTTTTAATGCAGCTGCCTTTAGCGCCTATATATGGTACAATAAGCTCTGGTTTACGGTTACATTTTACAAATGTAATTTATAAGTATAGTTATACAGTTCTTAACTGTGTATGTATATTTACCATCCTTATTTGTTCTCTCACAGAAACCACATTTATGTACATATCCACGCAAACCTGTTTATGCCTTGTAATTGGATGACTGAATAAACATTACTATCATCAAAGTTCACTCTGGATTAGCTGCAGTTCTTTCTAGCCGAATAATTAGGCCAGTTGAGTTCCAACCATCCCACTGCGCACAGAATATCCCACAGGCACCGTGTCGAATGTGGACGAGGTCGAACTGGAAGCCATGTTAATCTTGGACTAAATCGGCCACCGTAGGAGTTGAAACGAAATCGGAATTGAGAGGAACAGAAACAAAAATTCACTGGATGGTCATATACCTTTTCACCACTAGATGGCGGAAAATATCACACAGTGTAGCTTTAATGCCATCTTTAGACTGCATGATTTTAAAACTGGTCGGATCACAGTTCTATGGATATGTAGTTCTATATATATATATATCACCATTTGCCAGAACCATTAGGTGGTTTCCGTAAGAAGCATTCCCATACAATTCTCTTCCATTGCTCCATTCTGTTCAACAGCACTGCATTTATCTATTCTGTGTTCACATCATTTATTGGTCTTATTGTTTCATTCATTACTTTTCTTTTTGGTTATTAGTTTACTATCCTTTGGAAGTGCATATTCATTACTAACATTATTAATCGTTGAAGTATTTACTCTTGCATATCTATTGTTAATAAATTTCATTCATTTTATTACACTGTGTCTTCAATGTGTTGATGATCAAAGACTCTACTAGTTGTCCAGACTCACAAATCCTTCAGATAAATCAGCTGACCAACTCCCTTTAATTTACATTATTTCTGAATTATTGAACAGTTCTTTTGGGAGTGTTCTTATATTGGGAGTGTTGGGTTGGGTTGGGGGGGGGGGGGGATTCATCTGATACACTCATAACCACACCTTAAGTGACACATGATCTAAAAATCACTACATCATCGGTGAATTGAGTAAAAATCACTACACCGTTTACTTTGAGGTCCATATATTCATCTGTTGCTACATTAGGCCCATCAAAATGAAGTGAAAAACTAAGAAATACTGTTGAACGACTCTTACAGGCCAACATACGCTACTAGTCAGTGGATTTTCAGCAGACAGTCAATAGATACAATAGATATTACCGACACTCAGGCGCGGATTAACGCACAGCCTAGGGGCCCCCCGTGGCCAGATTTTTTAAAATATTTTTTTTTATTCAGCTCGAACAAAAATAAAAACGCTGAAGAAGATGTGCTCTCCTAATCTAGAGGCGCACTTCATAAACTAAGCCTTTCTACTCGCCGCGGGAGTTTTCCTCGTGAATGTTTACATTCCTCCAGACGCGCGTGTGAGCGCGGCGCTACAACAGCTGGCTGAACAAATAGCTGAGACTGAACAAAGGTATCCAGACTCTCTTTTAATCATTCTTGGGGATTTTAACAGAGCAAATCTCTCCTGTGAACTGCCAAAATACAGACAGCACATGTCCCACCAGAGACAGTAATATACTGGACCACTGTTACACAACAATAAAGAATGCATAATACTCCGTCCCACGGGCAGCTTTGGGGCTCTCTGATCACTGTGTGGTTCATCTTATACCGACCTACAGGCAGAAACTGAAATCAGCTAAACCGGTAATAAGGACTGTAAAAAGATGGACTAATGAAGCAGAGCTGGACTTACAAGCCTGCTTCGATTGCACTGATTGGACTGTTTTCGAAGCTGCTACCACTGATCTGGACGAGCTCACAGATACTGTTACATCATTCATCTCCGTCCTACCCTGCCTTTCAAAAGTCTTTGAAAGTCAAGTCAATAAACAGATAATAGGTCATCTTGAGTCACATCATTTCCTCTCTGATATGCAATCTGGTTTCAGAGTTGGTCATGGGTGCACCTCAGCAACACTAAAGGTCCTAAACGATGTTATAACAGCTCTCGACCAAAAACAACATTGTGCTGCTGTTTTCATTGACTTGGCCAAAGCTTTCGATTCTGTCAACCACAGTATTCTCATTGGAAAACTTAAGGCCCTGGGTCTCTCAAACACGTGCCTTTCCTGGTTTTCTAATTATTTCACTGACAGATTTCAGTGTGTTAAGTCTGAGGGCTTGCTGTCTGAGCCTTTGGCTGTATCTATGGGGGTGCCCCAAGGCTCGATTCTTGGCCCAATGTTATTCTCTGTTTATATTAATGATGTCGCTCGTGCTGCGGGCAACTCTTTTATTCATCTCTATGCAGACGATACCGTTCTGTACACTTCAGGCTCAACATTGGACAACGTTTTAGAAAAACTTCAAAAGAGTTTTGAAGACATTCAATTAGCCTTCTGTGATCTTCAATTGTCTCTAAATTCTAGTAAAACAAAATGCATGATTTTTAATCGGACACATTCTGTATCTTCGTGCCCAATAAACATCACCACCTTGAATGGGTCTAAGCTGGAATATGTGGAGAAATACAAATATCTAGGGGTCTGGCTAGACCCCTCGCTTTCCTTTCAAACCCACATAAACCATCTTCAGTCAAAGATCAAGTCCAGGATCGGGTTTCTATTCAGAAATAAAGCTTCATTTACTCTTCCTGCAAAACAGGCCCTTGTGAAAATGACCATCATCCCAATGCTTGACTTTAGTGATGTTGTATACAGAACTGCTTCTAATTCTTTACTCAAGAAATTGGACGTTGTTTACCACAGTGCTATTCGCTTTATTACTAAAGCCCCATACAACACCCACCACTGCACTCTTTACTCACTAGTTGGATGGCCTTCGTTACACAACCGGCGCCTAAATCACTGGTATCAGTTAATTTACAAGTCCATACTAGGCAAACACCATCTTTTTCATCGATGGCAAGATGGCGCCGCCGTGCTCGGTCGCCGTTCAGGTCGCTCCGCTAAGACTTTGCTTTTATTTATTATTCTACTCTCTTTTACTCTCTATTTTTTCCAACGGATCATCTGCTTTGATCTGTTACGACAGCAAAACACTTCTGGAAATTGGCTACCGCTACACTGACCTGTTTCAGGACACTTTCTCCAATCTTCCATCTGAGATTCGCCGGGACGCCGAGTTGAACAATGGCCACTCGAGTCGACGGCGAAGATTCAAAAAACACCGCGGGAAACGCGCTGGGATCCGCAACAGACTGAGAAAAAGAGCATTCAGTCCTCCTCTCCCGAGCATTTTGCTCGCAAATGTCCAATCCTTGGAGAATAAGATGGACGATCTTAGAGCCAGGATAAGTTTTCAACGGGACATGAGAGACTGCAACATCTATTGTCTGTCCGAAACATGGCTCACGCCAGCGGTCCCGGATACAGCCGTGACGCCGTCCGAGAACTTCTCTGTTTTTCGGATGGACAGAACAGCCGAGACCGGGAAATCTAAAGGCGGTGGAGTGTGTTTCATGATAAACAAGAAATGGTGCGATCCTAGGAACATCTCCATTCTTTCGCGATCCTGCTCGCCTCACTTGGAACATTTAACTCTCATGTGCCGGCCTTTCTACCTGCCGAGGGAGTTTTCCTCGGTCATCACCACTGCCGTTTATATTCCACCACAGGCAGACACGGGGCTGGCTTTATCTGCCCTCCATGATGTGACCAGCGGCTTCATAAACAAACACCCCGACGCTGCTTTCATCGTCGCGGGTGATTTTAACAAAGCTAACCTAAAGAAAGTATTGCCAAACTTTCACCAGCATGTCTCCTGTCCCACACGAGGAGCAAACACACTGGATCATTGCTACTCTCCGTTTAAGAACGCCTACAAAGCTCGTTCACAGCCAGCTTTTGGCAAATCGGACCATGCCGCCATTTTCCTCACACCGGAATATAAACAAAGGCTCGTTCAAGAGCCCCCGGTGAGGAGGGAAGTCAAACGCTGGTCATCCCATTCAGAGATCACGCTACAGGCAGCTCTTGATGACGTCGACTGGGACATGTTCCGCGCGAGTTCTGAAGACGTCAGCGAGTTCACAGAAGTGGCGCTCTGCTTTATTAACACACTGACAGAGCAAGCCACACAAACAATAACTATAACGTCCTTCCCTAATCAGAAACCGTGGGTGGACAGTTCAATTCGCACTGCAGTAAACTCGCGCACCACCGCTTACAATGCCGGTCTCCTAACGGGGGATATGAGGGAGTACAAAGCTTCATGTTACGCCCTCCGGCGCGCCGTTAAAGCCGCAAAACTCCGCTATAAAGACAGAGTGGAATCTCATTTCCAACTCAACGACTCCCGGCGGATGTGGCAGGGACTGAGAACCATCTGTGCTTTTGGAACTAAATCCTCTGCAGAGGTGAGAGCTGATCCGTTGCTGGTGAACGAGTTAAACTCTTTCTACGCTCGCTTTGATGGTAATCGCGGCAGCGCGACTCCGGCGAGTGACGCGTCAGAGAGAGTCCCTCAGAGCAGCAACGGTCACGTGATCTCTGTCTCGGAGGACGAGGTTCGGAGGGCACTCAAACGTGTGGATGTCAGGAAAGCTGCTGGGCCGGATGGTATTTCAGGTCGTGTTCTGCGGTCCTGTGCTGATCAGCTCGCAGGGCTCTTTACATCCATATTCAACGAGTCCCTTGCTACATCTGTTGTCCCCACCTCCTTCAAACGATCCTCCATCATCCCTGTACCTAAGATCAGTAAACCCTCTTGCCTAAATGACTATCGTCCAGTGGCTCTCACATCTTTAGTCATGAAGGTCTTTGAGAGACTCATTAAAAACAACATTTGCTCCTCCATTCCTGACACTTTGGACCCTCTTCAGTTTGCCTATCGTCCCAATAGATCGACTGAAGATGCCATTTCTCACGTCCTTCACTCCTGCCTCACTCACATCGACAGCAAAAGTGGGAACTATGTCAGGCTGCTATTTATTGACTATAGCTCAGCCTTTAACACCATAGTTCCCATTAAGCTAACACACAAACTCCTGGATCTAGGCCTGAATTCTTCTCTCTGCCTCTGGATTGAAGATTTCCTCACTGGCAGACCCCAGGCGGTGAGAGTAGGCCAGTTCACCTCCACCTCCATCACCCTGAGTGTTGGAGCTCCACAGGGCTGTGTGCTGAGTCCCCTGCTCTACTCTCTCTACACCCATGACTGTTTGTCCACACACAGCTCCACCTCGATCATCAAGTTTGCTGATGATACTGTTGTCCTGGGTCTCATCTCCAACAACAATGAGACGGCATACTTGGACGAAGTGGAGCAACTGACATCATGGTGCCAGGACAACTGTCTCTCTCTGAATGTTAACAAGACCAAAGAACTGATTGTGGACTTCAGGAAGAGACAGCATCGGTCATACTCCCCTCTCATGATCAGCGGGACACCGGTAGAGAGAGTGAGCAGCTTCAAATACCTGGGAGTGAACATCTCCGAGGATCTGACCTGGACTACACACATCCAGACACAGGTGAAAAAAGCCAGGCAAAGACTGTACCACCTGCGCCAGCTGAGGAAATTCAGGGTTTCACCAGCCATCCTGAAAACTTTCTATCGAGGGGCGATAGAAAGTGTCCTGACTCAGTGCATCACAGCGTGGTACGGGAACAGCACCAGTCACGATTGCAAAGCCCTGCAAAGAGTGGTGCGCTTATCCGAGCGCATCTCAGGCTCAGCTCTCCCGCCTCTGCAGGACATCTACACCAAACGCTGCAGAGGTAGAGCTACCAAAATCATCAGAGACATAAATCACCCTGCAAACTCTCACTTCACCCTGCTGCCATCTGGTAAGCGCTTCCGTAGCCTGATGGCAAAGACTGAAAGACTCAGGAGGAGTTTCTTCCCCCAGGCCATCAGACTCCTGAACTCAGTCACGTGACTTCACTTCACCCCGCACACGCATAAACATCCAGTTTATACATTAACATTCACATACTGCCATTGCACTGCACTTTACGTTCCTATTGTTACTGTGTAACAACCTGTAATAAACCTGTCTGCACATCATACTCCTGTTTGCACATTATACTCCGATTTGCAATTATACCTATTGCTTGCACATTATACTTCTCTATATATAAATATATATATATATTATGTTAACCACTTATTTTTAAGTCTACAGTTTATCTCACTTATCATATCCACTTACTTTATATTTTATATTTTAATTTTATTTTTTTATTTTTATCTTATTTCCTATTTTTATCTTACTTGATTTATTTATAACTCTACTTATGTTAATACTTTTATTCTAATTTTATTCTATTTCTATTTTAATTTCCCTTGTGTTCTTGTAACTGTTATTTGCACTGTCCATGGAGCGGACCTGTTTACATTTCACTGCCAGTTGTATATTGTGTATATAACTGTGTATGTGACAAATAAAACTCTTGAATCTTGAATCTTGAATATTCCTTTATTTTTTCTGTTGACTGAAAACATTTGGGTTTGACATCCAAAAATGTATATGAGACAAAAGATCAATCTTTCAGCTTTTATTTCCAGGCATTTACATCTGGATTTGATACACAACTTATAAGATATAACCTTTTGTTTGAACCCACCCATTTCTCATGTGACCAAAAGTATTGGAACATGTGACTGACAGGTGTGTTTTGTTGCCCTGGTGTGTCCTATTACATTGATTATTCAAACAATAAATAGCACTAAATGTCTGCCCTCAGTTTCAGATTTGGGTTTTGCCTGTGCAGACTGCATTTATAGTTAGACGTGTAACCAACATGAAAACCAGAGAGCTGTCAATGGGTGAAAAACAAGCAATTGTGAAGCTGAGAGAAGATGGAAAATCAATCAGAGCTATTGCACAAACATTGACCATAGCAAGTACAACCATTTGGAATGTCCTGAAGAAGAAAGAAACCACTGGTGTACTAAGTAACAGACCTCGAATGGGTAGACCAAGAAAAACATCAGCTGTTGACGACAGAAACATTGTGAGAGCTGTAAAGAAAGACCCTAAAACAACTGTTAGTGACATCAGCAACAACCTCAAGAGGGCAGGAGTGAAGGTATCACAGTCTACTGTCCGCAGAAGACTTCATGAACAAAAGTACAGTGGC
The DNA here is from genome assembly GCF_949357685.1 of Gobio gobio. NCBI lineage: Eukaryota > Metazoa > Chordata > Actinopteri > Cypriniformes > Gobionidae > Gobio > Gobio gobio. The sequence continues at coordinate 156,779 of NW_027645660.1, read as the reverse complement.
TACACCAGAAGATGCAAACCTCTCATTAGCAAGAAGAATTAGAAGGCCAGGCTGGAATTTGCCAAAAACTACAGAGACAAGCCTCAAACATTCTGGGGCAAAGTTTTATGGACTGATGAGACAAAGATTAACCTCTACCAAAGTGATGGAAAGGCTAAAGTTTGGAGAAAAAAAGGATCTGCTCATGACCCCAAACATACAAGCTCATCTGTGAAACACGGTGGAGGTAATGTCATGGCTTGGGCTTGCATGGCTTCTTCTGGGACGGGCTCATTGATCTTCTTTGATGATGTAACACATGATGGCAGCAGCAAAATGAACTCTGAAGTGTACAGAAACATTTTGTCTGCCAATTTACAGGAAAATGCAACCAAACTGATTGGGAGATCCTTCATCATGCAGTAAGATAATGACCCAAAACACAGTGCCAAAGCAACAAAGGAGTTCATCAGGGGCAAAAAGTGGAAGGTTTTAGACTGGCCAAGTCAATCTCCAGACTTAAACCCTATAGAGCATGCATTTTACCTGCTAAAAAAGAGACTGAAGGGAGTAACCCCCCAAAACAAACAACAACTGAAAGAGGCTGCAGTGGAAGCCTGGAAAAGCATTACAAACGAAGAATGCAAAAGTTTGGTGATGTCAATGGGTCATAGGCTTGATGCAGTTATTGCAAGCAAAGGATTTTCAACTAAATATTAAGTCTTATTCACTTTAATCTATTTTAAGTTAATCTGTTCCAATACTTTTGGTCACATGAGAAATGGGTGGGTTCAAACAAAAGGTTATATCTTCTAAGTTGTGTATCAGATCCAGATGTAAATACCTGGAAATAAAAGCTGAAATGTTGATCTTTTGTCTCATATAAATTTTTGGATGTCAAACCCAAATGTTTTCAGTCTACAGAAAAAATAAAGGAATAGTCCTCACTGTTCCAATACTTTTGGAGGGGACTGTATGAAAGATGACCTCAGTCCATTAACTCGGACTCGGCGAAAAGTTCTGCATTTAGAAGAGACGTGTATTCACAACACAAACAAAGCAGCAGTTGTCCCAAGGCAGGCCGCAAACGCTTCCTTGCGATGGTAGCTATCCCTGAGCAACAGCACGCTGACACATGAATCTCGCAGGCAATACGCAGTGCGCGAGTCAACAATGACACGTTATTCCGTTCAATCCGGTGGAAAACGGGGTAGCCGCAACAAAGCAAGGAATTCTGCGACACCACCAAAAACTGGGTGGACCCAAACAACACGAGCCTTCAGCGTCACGCACTACCCAGGGTTACGTTCGAGCTATAACATGCTCCTCCTGACCTGATTGGCCACCACGAGCCAATAGTAAACCGGCTAGAAAGAATAAAGCCAATATAACTAAATGGGGAGGAGGGACTGAGTCCAACCACAGTCCATCCTGCCACAATCTACCCTGCCTTTTAAATCGGCGCCACGACGATGGGCCACCAGAAGGATAAGTCAGGTGAACCATTTGTATTAACGAAACAGTGCTCATCTCCCTAACACATTGATCTTGGGAGATGGTGGGGATTAGAGTGTTGTCCAGCCGTTGACCGGGAGGACTGTCGTACTCTCACTTCCGTCCCATCCGAAAGGCCAGGCAACACAGCCACACCAGGAAGTGGTGAACAACTCACATCCACTTGAGGAGCTGAAAGGGGCGACATACTGTGATCGTTAATAACTAACCCCGTTGCCGGAGACTCAGATTCGAACGCTGGCTGGCCCTGGATCATCAAGTCATAATTGCCCAGCCATTCATCCTGCCGGGTTACATATGAAGTGGATGGCTGGGTGACAGTTTGGTTGGTAACAGGAGGCAGGGGCATTGGCACATTCTCACAAACCACCGGTTTCAACAGGGAGCGATGCACCTGCCGAGCCTTGCTCAGGTCACCTACTGGTGCCACGGTATATACCGTGCCACCCTCTTTCGGTGCTTTCAGTACCTGGTGCCTGACTGAGCTCCACATGTCATGAATTTTGTGGCGCCCCCTTACACTGAGATCACGGTGATATACTAACTGGCCCTCCTGTAACGGTACCTCTCGAACTCGCTGGTCATGGTTTGTCTTACGGCGTGTAGCTGCTGCTTGCAGCCGCTCTCTGGCTCCATGAAATGCAAGGTGCAACCGAGCCTGATGTTCTTGGATCCATTCATGAACAGTGACCCCAGAGGGCTCAGGGACATTACCCAATAGAAAATCCAACGGTAACCGTGGTTCTTGCCCGAACATCAAGAAGAATGGTGACTCCCCTGTGGCCTGGTGGGGGGTGGTATTATAACAATACAAGATTTGGGGCAAGCAAGTGTTCCAGTCTCTTTTTTGTGAGACTGGTAAGGTTCGTAACAGGTTGTGCATGGTCCTATTAAAACGTTCGCACTGCCCGTTTCCAGCTGGGTGATACGGAGTAGTGCGCGTCTTCTGGATCCCATATAAACCACAAAGCTGCTGAATAAGCCCATTTTCAAAACTGCGGCCCTGGTCCGAATGAATTCGGCCAGGGACCCCAAACTTTGAAAACCACTCCCCCACCAGCACCCGTGCCACTGTAGGGGCACGTTGATCGCTAGTCGGGACCGCCAACGTATACTTGCTAAAAATATCAGTCATTATCAAGACATTCTCCTGCCCACTCCTAGCTGGCTCTAGAGTAGTAAAATCAATTGCCAAGATTTCATTGGGTCGCCCCGCCAGCAGGTGGCCCATGAAACTCTGTGCAGCAGGATGATTGTTTTTGGCAACCTGACATCTTTCGCACAACTGACACCAGCGTGCCACATCCGAAGCCATACCTGGCCAAAAACACCACTGCCGCAAAAGCTCCAGGGTCCTTTCGGTTCCCTGGTGGCCATGCTGCTGATGGGCATGTGTTAATACTTCTTTTTGCATGGCCTCGGGCAGCAACAATTGCCATACTATTTCTCCCCCGTCTGAACGGAAGACCTTACGGTAAACCCCACCATCCCACTCCACTAAACGGTCCCACTGTTTCAGCAGGGCCAACGTCTGTGGTGGGACCTGTTTGCGCTCTTGAGAGCTAGGCCGTTCCCCCCGCCTCCAAAAGACCAAAGCTTCCTGAATGGTAGGGTCTTCCTGCTGAAAAACGGCAATCTCAGCCGGGCACACAAGTGGCCAATGAGGCGATTTATATGAAAGATGACCTCAGTCCATTAACTCGGACTCGGCAAAAAGTTCCGCATTTAGAAGAGACGTGTATTCACAACACAAACAAAGCAGCAGTTGTCCCAAGGCAGGCCGCAAACGCTTCCTTGCGATGGTAGCTATCCCTGAGCAACAGCACGCTGACACATGAATCTCGCAGGCAATACGCAGTGCGCGAGTCAACAATGACACGTTATTCCGTTCAATCCGGTGGAAAACGGGGTAGCCGCAACAAAGCAAGGAATTCTGCGACACCACCAAAAACTGGGTGGACCCAAACAACACGAGCCTTCAGCGTCACGCACTACCCAGGGTTACGTTCGAGCTATAACATGCTCCTCCTGACCTGATTGGCCACCACGAGCCAATAGTAAACCGGCTAGAAAGAATAAAGCCAATATAACTAAATGGGGAGGAGGGACTGAGTCCAACCACAGTCCATCCTGCCACACATGCAATGAACAAAGTCTACAAAATTCGAACAAAAAAATATATTTGAAGGACTTTTGCGACTTTTACACGGCACCCCTGCTCTCGTCAGACGGCACCCCGGTTGGGAAACGCTGGCCTAAGCTACTGTCTGTGTACTGCCGCCTGCTGGACTGGAGGTCTAGCAACCCAAGTGCAAGCCACTTCACAGACACAGATAGTTGCGTGTTCTGGGTTAACACGATCAGAGCGGAAAAATACAGGATATTTTACGGGAAAATACTAAAACAGGAAGACAGCGGGAAAAGAGCTAAAATACATGAGAAACCCGGAAAAAACTGGAGGGTTGACAGCTATGCGTATTGGTTGGAGGACATGTTGACCGAAACGGTTCGGTACGAATACGTGTACCGTTAAACCCCTAGTGCGAATGTGTTCAAGGACTACTTAATGTTTTGTTTAAAAGACAGTGTTATACAAGGAAAGTTAGAAAGTGAAAATATTAACAATAAACTTGCTTTTTGACTTACCTTTTCGGACATACTTTATCCCATACACCACAGCTTGGCTGGTTACAACTTTGGTTGGATTGAGTGCTGGAAGGGTAGGCCGGAGACAGTAGGGGCAGGTGTTTTCTGAGGGAGCAAAACATGGTGGTGGTTCTCAGTGTCAAAGGTAATTCCTAGAGGGATGGGATGAGTTTATGTTTTGAGCGGCAATTTTTTTGTGTGTTCATATTGTGTGGCTAGCACATGATGCCGCTTTCAACCATGCGAGTCTCCAAATCGTCTATGTCCTCTACTTGAATATCAGAGGTGGACACAAGGGGGCCAGGGGACCCTGGGGAAAATCCACCATATCCCCATCATTCGATGTACACAACGGTGTGATCTTCCAGTTCCTTGACACTAATGGTTCCACCGTCCTACCACTGCATCAAATGTCACTCTAGTTCTCCCAAACTGACTCCAGTTGTCTGTTGTATTTGTGAATACTGAGAAAAGGAATACCGCGGATTAGAGTATGCTTCATCTCCAATAAATACTGGAAAGACACTGTCAACTCCATGGATGTTTGCAGTGTTGTTGAATTGTTCACATTTGACAGCCCACTCTGAGGACATTCGCCTTTTGCTCAGCATGTCCTTCAGTGAGTTACAGTGTAGTACTGCAGGCTTTACATATGACTTGGCATTCTTGGTTCTTTCAAGGTGTACACTCTATTTTCCAGGATTTCCAGAAGACCAAGCAATCTACATAAATCAGCGTCAATTTTCTACCTCACAGTCAATATTTGCTGGATTGGTAGACTTGTGGACATGGAAAAAGTTTTGGAGTCTTTAAGTCCAGCTTGGAGTCCTATTTCTCCGTGGAGTCACTAGTCACATCATCAGTTTTTGTTTTAATGAGCTTATCTTCTCTGCAAAAAGATAAACACTGGTTAAAAAGGTTAAATCAACATACTTAAACTACAGTATCTCTGCCTGTAAGACTCTGTTTAACCTGTTTTTTTCACACAAGGCAAAAGATTACTATAAACAGTAAAATATTTCATAAATTGCACTGAAACGCAGACATAAACGCACACACACACACACACACACACACACACACACACACACACACACACACACACACACACACACACACACACACACACACACACACACAGAAATGTGTCTGTGCATTCACATACAATTTTCAAATTATGAAAACATTTATCAGCAGCATCCAGAGTTTGTTCAATGATGTGCTGAAAATGACTACCAATGAAAGGGTTTGAACCACATCTAATACATGAGATTCTGTATTTTCTAACAAAAAACAAAACAAATGGAATTTCGAAAATAGAGGGCAGGTCAACCCTACAAAAACCTCCTTTAAACAGAATCAATAGAATATGTAATGGAGGTCTGGCGGCTGTAGGGGCGACAGGAGAAGTGCGACCGGCCCGGAATCGCAACAGCTCGCCATCTGGAAGCGGAAAGGATGGTTTTAAACCCTCTTCAATTATTGTAGTCCAATCATGGAAAGAGGCGGAATCATCCCGCAGCTGGTAGCAAGATTCCTGTTTGACAAAAACAGCAAAGCAAAAAAAGAACAAAGAATAGCAATGTAAAGAAAGCAAAGAACCGATATATACATAAATGGAATTACATAATTCTGTGACCCCCCCACTAAGAGTCAACATTATCCCTATACAGAGCGTGACAACACATCTGCCAACACATTCTCTTTACCCTTCTTATTACAAATTTCAGTATTGAACTCTTGTACAATCAATGCCCACCTATAATAATGCGTGGATTAGAATTTTGCATTTTTGCAAGAAAACTCAATGGATTGTGATCCGTAAAAACTTTCAATGGCAATAAACTAGAACCCACATACACTTCAAAGTGTTGAAGAGACAATAATAGTCTCTTAAAGGTCCCATGGCATGGCATTTTTCTATTATTTTATAATGTTTCCTGAGGTGTACTTATATTGTTAGTATGATTTGTACATCATAAAATGTGATAATTTAGAAATAAAAGGCTTTTTTTCAATACTGATGTTTGCCCTGTGGCTGAATGCCCTGTTTCAAGAGGCGTGTCTGCTGTGAGACTTCAGTAAAAACGCCCACTGTTGTAATTGGCTGACATCTTTGCATTTGAAATGAGCGGAGGGGGCGTGGTTTAACGAGGTCTACGACGCACGAGCTGCTGCCAGAGAGACGGATGGACCTGAGTTCACTTCTCATCAGTTCTCTCAGCACGTCTCAGTTCAGTGAACTGTTTAGTTACTAGAATATACTTCAGGTTATTAGTTTATTTCTAGTCGGAGGGGCTGTCACTCATGTCAGAAAGTTAGTAACTTTAGTAAATTATGGATCAGCGCTGACTCGAGACGCGAACCCTTTAGAACGATTCAGTCCGATTTGGTGAACTGATTCGGTTCACTAAAAAGAACCGGTTCAAAAGAATGATTAGTTCGCGAACCGGACATCACTAACGTACCAGAGACGGAGCGATTGCTAACAGTTATTTATAGTAACTACTGAGTTATGAGAGCGCTGTCAGTCAGCGCGAGTTTATTGTGTTTGTATCTGAGAGTTCTGAATAAACACGAGTCCCAGTCACGCCGAGTCCGTCTTCGTCATTATTACCAACTTTGTAACACATGCAATGTACCATTACAGCGAGATGAACGTAAGTGTTGATTATAGCATTATTTTTAGATATGTTCCAATCATATGAAAAGCGTCAGTGACACGCATTGAGTACACAGCGCAAACAAAGACACAACAGCAGTAATCGAATGTAATCCAGTTTATTGTGGGGAAAGCTGCCTAGCCTAGCCGGATACCCTCACGCTTACCCCCCTTCTGCTTAATCTCGCGCCGCGTTTGGTGCCTCCGCTGTGGGCCAGATGCAGTACTGGGGGTCGGGGATGTTGAAGGCCGACCGGCCAGTCCAGCCCGAGCCTCGGCGTGCGTGAGGTTTATCTCTAAAGATGTTACTCTGCTGATGTTGAGCAGAAACTCATGACTGTATGCACATTGTAGAACAGATAGACGCGACGAGGACGTACAAAAACACTGACTCACAAGATAGAAAACACGAAAACACCGTTCTGTCGGGAGAGAGAGAAGCCGCAGCGTGTGTACGAATAATAAATAATTAGCTACACATAAGAAATCACAGATCAGAAGGAACTGAAAAAAGACTTCTGTTTTCATTTGTACATCCAAACACTGAGAAACTGCCAGCGTTCACTCGTTCACAAGCAATGATCTCTCGAGCGTTTGCATGGGCGTGCCAGATTCTCTGGGCGTAGGAAAGGGAGGAAACCGTTCCTGTGTGGACGTCAAACCAGGAGACTTCAGGATTGGCTAGTCTGGCCTGTCATTTTCTCAAAGGCAGAGAGAGACAGCCAGAACTCGGGTTTACACCGATCAAGATTTCTATCCACTTGGGGACAATATTCAGGCTAGGGGAACTCATATTAATGTTGAAATACCTCATAAAATGAAAATTTCATGCCATGGGACCTTTAATATGTGGTTTAGGAAAGGTGACCAGATTTCTGAAATGGAAACCGGGGACATTTCCTATTTGAGTGGTCAAAATATCACTAAAATCGAATTTGTTATTATCTTTTAATTAAAAACCGGTACAATACATTTTTTAAATGTTTTTGTTTGTTTATTTGTTGTTGTTGTTGTGGGCTCTCTATATTATTATTAACATTAATAATTATGATTTAGTTTGATTTTTAGGATTTTTATGTGGATTTAATATAATTCAACGTCAACGCACCCAAAAAAAAAAAAGAAAAAAAAAAAAAAAACATGAAAACAGTTAATAGTTGCCATTGTAAATAACAAGCAGTTCAAAACAATATAATAACATGACTTAACAAAAACACATTACAAAAATAAAACAAATATGATAAATAAAACTATTTAACAAATATTTTAACATTTTATAATTGTATTTAGTATTTTAATTTTCACAAGTTTATACTACTATATAAGTAATAAATAAATAAAACATTTTTTTTACTTCAAATGTTTTATTAGGCTTGTGCTTAAAAATAACTCTTACTATCCTAAATTGGTCTTGTTTTGCATTTTAGGCTTATTTTAAGCAGAAATGATGTGTATTCTGGATGTGTTGCATGTGACAAAACAATGCCGCACCCGTTGAGGCTCTGTTATAAAGCACATGCAAACAGTATTACTTTAGTTGATGATAATGTTGCTCTGCTCTCGGTTACGTTCTTTGTAGTCGAGGCTCGCGCACGACCAAGTAGCAAAGTACTGATCGTTGCGTCCGTTAGTGCGAGATGCATTCTGGGACACCGGTCTGTCTGAAGTCTCTTCTGGATAAAAGTGGCGGATCAAGGACACATCCGGGGATTTGAACTGTGCTTGGCTGGCTAGATGTGAACCTGATGTGAACTTTGAATTGGAACAGTACTTGGGCAGCGACTGATGACGTTTCACAAGTCCACGAGAACACAAGTACAGACAAGAACGCATATTGAGAAACGGCCATGCTCATATGGGTCTTCATCTTCTTCTTCAACAACAGTTCCACCACTCCCACCAATTTGAGAGCATGTTTCTTTCACAGTTACCAGGTCTGTCTGAGCTCCTCAAGTTTTGGAGGACACAACTGTGCAGGCCATGGTAAGCTTGACCAGAAAGTTCTGAAGGGTAGCCCATAAATATCAAATTGGGATATATAATTAAAAATATTTAGAAGTGCGCACCAATATGGCACTTTCTATGAATTAGCGTATATAAAACAGTTTAATATAACTATATGAAGTAAACAAACAGCATTAAGAAATTAGTCCTCACCAGGTCATCTGATACACTAGCCTGGTCCTTCAAGGCCCTGTAGGTTCTTGTAAGATGGTTCCAATGTTGTTTCAAGTTATTTCATATTAAATTAATACATTTGTATGGAATTTTTTAACATGCACACCTGCTGCTATGCAAATGGTTACAATAAGTCAATTATGATTATTGGTTGCCCTAATAAGTTAACCATATGCAAACTACAATTTCATACATATTAAATAAAATCCCAGTTATTTTCATAATCAAGTAATTGATCCATTATCTCAATAATGAACATCCAAATTTCCCAAGTTTAATAAATTAAATTAATTCAAATAAAGTGTCAAAATTAAGTGTTTTTCTACTTTATTAAAATCATGACTGATAAAATAGAGAATATAGCTACAAAATATAAGATAACAAATGCCTTCAGACATTTTTTTCGTGAACCTTCCCAAATAAAATAAAAACAGTTTAATATTGGCCAATCATTCGATTATCCAGTTAATTTATGTTTCGCCACTATTTACTATACAAATACTACAACCAGGAATTACTTAAACAAGAACATTTGGACATTAAAACATGAAACCTCAGAGCAATTGTTCAAACTTTTATTTTCAAAATAAAAATGATAAATAACAAATTTAACAATAATTCTCAATCAAAATAAATAATGCTCACAAATATATATATAATAATATAATAGGTATATACTAAATATTTAAATATCCAATAAAACAAACTATTGTCCTTCATTTATAAATTTAGCAATTCTAAATGAACATCAGTGTAAACATTTAACTCTAAAATTACAAATACAACTGTGAAAAATGCATAAATAAACTGCACAATTAACTGCTATAACCTACTACAACTAATTATAAAAACTTAAAATAACGTCACATAATTCTATAAAACTACACAAATTGCTACATTTCACAGTTTAATCCACAGTTTAATCCTAAACTGTATCTACCTTTAACTTTCACATTTTCTAAACACAAAAAGTGTTTAACATTTATTCACTGAATCTCAACACTGAATTCCACTATTCCAAACATTAAACAACAAATAACCTGTATTAATTACAACTTAGTTGTTACTTTTTCTTCCCTGTCTTTCATGAATATTTCACGTTTCGGTCACATTTGGCATGCTTTGGATGGACCGATAATTCCAGCTCTTTTTCCTCAGTTCCTTCAACAGTCTCTTCTCCTGTCAAACAATCAGTTTTGTTACGCTTTCCAGCCTCTTCGACCTTCTCAGTCTCCTTTTCATTCACATTATCCAAGGAATTCAAGTCTTCACTACTTTCACTCCTAAAAAAGTCCTCCAACACGAGACTATCTTCCACTGACTACTTAGAGATGCTGCAACTGGCAGTTGGGACTGAATCTTTTGCCTCATCCATCTGCTTAGTAGTACAGGAAGGCAAAAATGAAGCTGCCATATACAGCTACCTCTACACTTCATTTGGATGCCCTCAGCCCCAAGCAGCTTTGAGATCAGAACATCTGTATCAAAGAACTTCTCCGATCCTCCATTCAGCAGTTGACGCAGCACAAAGTCATCGTTGACAAAATCTGTCATTTGGCCTGTACAATCTTCCACAGTCACCTTTGAACGCAAAACTGCTGAAGCTGCAACAGTTTTGAAAAACGCTCCACACTGTTGGCATCTTGTGATTGATGTTGACAGATTCACATTAGGCACAACATGTTGCTTTGGACACTTGTAGTCCACTGTTACATCTGCTGTTACCAGCTGCCCTTCAATCACCGCACTGTTGCTGGTAGTTTGGCCCATTCCTCCATGCAGATCTCCTCTAGAGCAGTGATGTTTTGGGGCTGTCTCTGGGCAACATAGCTTTTCAACTCCCTCCAAAGATTTTCTAAGGGGTTGAGATCTGGAGACTGGCTAGGCCACTTCAGGACCCTGAAATGCTTCTTACGAAGCCACTCCTTCGTTGCCCGGGCGGTGTGTTTGGGATCATTGTCATCTTCAATGCCCTTGCTGATGGAAGGAGGTTTTTACTCAAAATCTCATGATACATGGCCCCATTCATTCTTTCCTTTACACGGATCAGTCGTCCTGGTCCCTTTGCAGAAAAACAGCCCCAAAGCATGATGTTTCCACCCCCATGCTTCACAGTAGGTTTGGTGTTCTTTGGATGCAACTCAGCATTTTTTCTCCTCCAAACACGACAAGGCCCGGACATGTCCTGGCTTAAGCAGGGGGACACGTCTGGCACTGCAGGATTTGAGTCCCTTGCGGCGTAGTGTGTTACTGATGGTAGCCTTTGTTACTTTGGTCCCAGCTCTCTGCAGGTCATTCACTAGGTCTTCACACCAAGCTGCTTACCTATTGCAGATTCAGTCTTCCCAGCCTGGTACAGGTCTACAATTTTGTTTCTGGTTTTGGAGTCTGACTGTTTGAGGTTGTGGACAGGTGTCTTTTATACTGATAAAGAGTTCAAACAGGTGCCATTAATACAGGTAACGAGTAGGGGTGGGAGAAAAGGTTGATGCATCGAGATTTGTTATCCAACGATTTAGAATCGATTCTCAAAAATTCAGAATCGATTCTGTGTTCAATTCAAACGGCCACTTCACCACTGTGTGTGTGTGTGTGTGTGTGTGCGGTCACCGGCCAAACAGAACCCCCCGTTGATAGGCAAACGTTCGTATGCTGGTGAATTGCCTTCGTTTAAGATAAAATGGACAAACTACGACCTGCTCAGGGGCGTCGCACCCGTGGGGACACTTTTCCCAGTGAGAGGGTTCAACACCTGCACGTTTTATGCAGTTTTTCCACAGTTTTGCTCAAACGCCTTACAGCAGTCACTCCTCCGTTTCTCTGGCCGCTCTGTGTCTGCGCTCGCTGCGGCTACTTCCCCATTTCAAAAATATATTTTTCCTATTAAATGCTAAGTTATTAATTTCAAAAGCACTTCTAAATTAAGTTAATATTTCCAACAAACGAAATTCTGAGCCAAAATAACGAAGTGGTGCGCAAGTAGGCTATATGGCGCTTTCCTTGCCATTAATGCTTAATAACACTCCTATGTCTCCGATGCGGTGGCCTGTACATAAACCTACCAACATCCGTGGCATAATTTTTGGAATGACTTATCGAATATTGCTGAACTACTGCACAATGTTTCAAAGGAATGGAAAATTCTGAACAAAGGCTTCATATTGGTGAGTGATTTGTTAAATGTCTCTAACATGACTGTTGCAGCTCGGCAAGTTCTCTCATGTGAGATGTGATGCGCACACACTGAATTTGGCTTCTCAGCGAGCACTAAAGTTGTTTTTCTTCTGCATTAACCTATATTTGAAATATTTTTTTGTGGACCCTGAGAGCAAAAACTACCTAGTGCTGCTTTAAGTGGGAGAACTTGCACAATTGGTGGCTGACTAAATACTTTTTTGCCCCACTGTATGTATCTGCTATGCGTTGGTGACTAAATAAACCAGTACTTGATTGAGGGTTATATCCATATAATCTGTATTGTTTGTCATGATTTGTAAATTAATATTGATATGAACTTTAAGTTTCCAGTCCAGCTATCAGGTTCAGGCTAAATCTATCACACAACAGTCTTTAATATTTATAGATCATTAAAAAATGTGCACCCCCGTGTATATACACTGAATATGTATATTATTACTTGAATCCACAAGAACCATTCAAGGATGCTCGCTTCAGTGTTGCCACCCCTCATAGTTCATCATTCAGACACACTAAAATTAAGGGACTGCATTGTTTTATTGCTTTTATTTAAAAAAGAAAATCAAATAAAGTGTCATTGTAAACTGTATTATTAACTTACCATTGTGTTATTAAACGTATTTCAATAAGACTTTCAACTCTGAATTTTGTCATCTTTTTAATTCGATATTTTCTACGTAAATTTCTATGCACTTTTGTGATTTTAGACAACAGTGTGAGCGGGACTTTTATTTTGGTATTCAAGTGTGACGTTATAAGGCGGCGCCGCACTCCTGCATCTGTTGTGATTCGGCTGAAGAAAGGTTTGTGTTTAATGATTAATGTATTATTAAGTGTTTGAATTGCCTTATCTAACATTAATCATCGTTGTGTGAGTAAAGTAACAGAATGAAACTCATGAGTAACAGAAGGAGCGTCTCATTTTGCTCTTTATCTTGAATCAGTTCAAACATGGCGTGCGTCTCAGTAGTCAGGGCACTGATCAGGACACAAGTCAATGGGCTGATCCCTGATCAGTGTCCTTACTACTGAACTAGGGAGAGCTGATTGAGACGCACCCATGAGTTCAGTCTCTGAGTGATGAGAGAACCGGAGCTTTCGTCTATCCGAGTCAATTGAACCGATTGATTCACAACAAATGATTCAGTGATTCGAAGCGCTATATTTCTATTTAGATTTCTACAAAATAATAAATAGCTAAACTACCTAATATATTAAGGGTCTGTATATTTTGTATTATTTTATTAATCCGTAGTGTTAGTTTTGAGTGTTTTTATTTAACCAGGTCCTTTAGGTCCTGTCGCTCTGAGATATATTTTTGGCAGAAATATAATACAATATTCTTTAACAGAAACACGACACTTAAATATAAGACATAGTTCAGCAAATCTCAAAAGCTGACCATCAGAATTCAACAACTGACCAACTAATAATATATTAGACTCAAAATTAAGTTTTTCTTTGGTGTGATATACTTATTATTTCAAATAAAAAAGGAGTGAGAGAAGTTAATTATAATCCAAACACTGTGTCAAAAGGACTTGCATGTGAAAATTAGATAACCGAAGAGGTGTTTTTTTAATATCAAAACGTCATCAAAGAAAAAAAAAAATGATCCCACCGAATTGATTAAATGCATGTTTAGGGAAAATATTCAACAGAGCAGTTATATTTAATTATAAAAATGTAAGTCTCCAAACATTTGTTTTTAGATAAACTGGATTTAGTTAATGATAAATGCTGTGACCAATCGATTAGATCTCTTTTTGTTTAAATCTCTTCTCCTCCATCTAAATTAGTTTGGGTTAATATGTTTCCCTCATTTGAGTGGGGAGATGTTTGGGGATTTCTCAGTGGGTATTGTGTAATGAAACCAAAGAAGTGTCATTTAATATTGTTGACAGAATATATCCTCAAAAAAGACACATTAAATATGAGATGTCTCAATTTATAAGTGATACACTTTAATTTTAAGTACATTTATATATATATATATATATATATATATATATATATATATATATATATATATATATATATATATATATATATATATATATATATATATATATATATATATATATATATATAAATATATATAAATTATTGTTGTGTTTTAACTTATACTTATGGAATGTGAAAATGTGTCAAGACCTTGCAGTTGAATCCTGTAATTTTAAATAAAAATAAAACACTCTCACTCTGACAGACTCTCTTACCAGTGACTGAACTACTGAACTGAATGAGAGGCTCAGAGATTTAGTGTGAATTTATTTTTCTTTCTGATAATTATTCATTAATTCTCATCTTAAACAGGACAAACACACTATAAAAACTCCTGGTGAAGTGACTGAGATCCATGTGACACACTATTATAAAGATGGTGTTTATTAAAGAGGAGAGTGAAGACATGAAGATTGAGGAAACATTGAGAGTGAAAGATGAAGAAACTGAGGAACAAACAGGTTGGTTTCATTCTCAAAGCTGAACTCAGTCATTTGATCCACTAACTGTTCCCACAAAGTTGGGAGCATGAAATTGTCAAAAATGTCTTGGTGAAGCACTAAGGGTTCCTTTCATTGGAACTAAGAGGCCAAGCCCAACCCTGAAAAACAACCCACACCATAACCCCCCCTCCACCAAACTTTACACTTGGCACAATGCAGTCAGGCAAGTACCGTTTTCCTGACAACTGCCAAACCCAGACTCGTTCATGGGCTTTCCAGACAGAGAAGTGTGATTGGTCACTCAGAGAACACGTCTCCACTGCTCTAGAGTCCAGTGGTCCACGCTTTGCATTGCACTTAATGTGAAACCCATTCCATGAAGCTCTCTACGCACTGTTCTTGAGCTCATCTGAAGGCCACATGAAGTTTGGAGGTCTGTAGCTAAAGTTGGTGCCTTCTGCGCACTGTGACCCTCAGCATGTGCTGACCCCGCTCTGTGATTTTATGTGGCCTAGCACTTTGTGGCTGTTGTTCCCAATTGCTTCCACTTTGTTATAACACCACTAACAGTTGAGCGTGGAATATTTAGTAGTGAGGAAATGTGTTAAATGATTGAACACCTGGATTCAATGATTTGGAGGCATGTCCCAATACTTTTGGCTCTATATATATATATATATATATATATATATATATATATATATATATATATATATATATATATATATATATATATATATATATATATATATATATTAGAGATGCACCGATGTATTGGCCATTTGTTTAAAACAGACGATGATCCGGGCTGATGGTATCCTGTCAATCAAAAGGGTGTGGAAAAACGTGCCTGACTGCAACTCGTACTATCTGTGTGTGAAGAAAATATATCATGTCAAATTTAGGAAAAGTTTACACGAGAATAGCGCATTAACAGTTAAAAATAGCAACATAAAAGCGGCTCTATTTGACCCTCTGTTGCAAAGCTACCAGTCATTCTCCATCTCTGCGACTCGCGAGTCAGACAGCTGTCAATCAGGGTAGAGCTACTAAAATCATCAGAGACATTAATCACCCTGCAAACTCTCACTTCACCCTGCTGCCATCTGGTAAGCGCTTCCGTAGCCTGATGGCAAAGACTGAAAGACTCAGGAGGAGTTTCTTCCCCCAGGCCATCAGACTCCTGAACTCAGTCACGTGACTTCACTTCACCCCGCACATGCATAAACATACAGTTTTTTAACATTAACATCCACATACTGCAATTGCACTGCACTTTACGTTCCTATTGTTACTGCGTAACAACCTGTAATAAACCTTGCACATTATACTTCTTTATATATACATATTATATATTTTATGTTAACCACTTATTTTTAAGTCTACAGTTTATCTCACTTATCATATCCACATATTTTTTATATTTTTATTTTTATCTATTTCCTATTTTTATCTTTTACTTGATTTATTTATAATTCTACTTATGTTAATACTTTTTATTCTAATTTTATTCTATTTCTATTTTAATTTCTTGTAACTGTTATTTGCACTGTCCATGGAGCGGACCTGTTTACATTTCACTGCCAGTTGTATATTGTGTATATAACTGTGTATTCAATTCAATTCAATTCAATTCAAATTTATTTGTATAGCGCTTTTCACAATACACATTGTTTCAAAGCAGCTTCACAGAAAGTGCATTTCATAAATGTACATTGAAAAATGTTAGAAAAGAGAATGTTAAAGAAAAAATGTTAGGATAAGTTAATCAATCATGTATTAATTTAGGCCATAACAACGCTGGCGTTGAGTCGTCTCTTCACAGGCGTCGAGTCGTCTCATCACAGGTGTCGGGGCATCTGAAGTCTCCATCAGAGGCTGGATACAAACTGGAGCTGACGAACTAGTTGGGACTAGTGTCCCGAGATAACAACAGAAAAAGCAGATGGGAAATAATTAGCATAGCTGCTGTTCAGAATATTAATGCTGTTGGTGCGATTTAACTGTAGTATAAAACTTAATTATAATGTGAATGCTTGGCTAAAGAGATGCGTCTTTAATCTAGTTTTAAACTGGGACAGCGTGTCTGAACCTCGAACAATATCCGGAAGACTATTCCAGAGTTTAGGAGCTAAATGTGAAAAAGCCCTCCCTCCTTTAGTGGACTTAGATATCCTAGGAATGACCAGAAGCCTCGAGTTTAGTGATCTTAAAGAGCGCGATGGATTGTAGGGCGATAAAAGATCAGTTAAATACACTGGAGCTAACCCATTTAGGGCTTTATAGGTCAGTAGCAATACTTTGTAATTGATACGGAACTTAATAGGTAACCAGTGTAGGGATGATAAAATTGGTGTTATATGATCATATTTTCTTGACCTAGTAAGCACTCTAGCAGCTGCGTTTTGGACTAACTGCAGTTTGTTTATCGATGATGCAGGACAACCAGCTAATAAAGCATTACAGTAATCTAGTCTCGAGGTCATGAATGCATGAACTAACTTTTCTGCATCAGAAATAGATAGCATGTTACGTAGCTTGGCAATGTTTCTAAGGTGGAAAAATGCCGTTCTTGTAACATATGAAATATGACTTTCGAAAGATAAGTTGCGGTCTAATATAACACCCAGGTCTCTTACTGTAGTGGATAAAGCGACAGGACATCCTTCCAAGTTAAAGTTGTATTGTGAGAGGTTTTGTGGGCAATTTTTTGGACCAATAAGTAACACCTCCGTTTTATCTGAATTTAATAGCAGAAAATTACACGTCATCCAGTGTTTAATATCATCAACACACGCTGTCAGTTTAGATAATTTAGCGTTTTCATCTGGTCGTGATGAAATATATAATTGAGTGTCATCAGCATAACAGTGGAAATTAATTCCATGTTTTCTTATAATATTACCAAGTGGCAGCATATATATTGAGAATAGCAGAGGGCCTAACACGGATCCTTGCGGCACCCCATAGTCTACTGATGTTATCTTTGATTTTTCCCCATTTAGACAGACAAAATGGTAGCGGTCTGATAAATACGATCTAAACCAGTTTAATGCCTGTCCCTGAACACCAGTGTAATTTTGAAGTCGATCTAATAGTATTTTATGATCTATAGTATCGAACGCAGCACTAAGATCAAGTAGAACTAGTATTGAGATACAGCCTTGGTCAGAAGCTAGAAGTAAATCATTTGTGATTTTAACGAGTGCAGTTTCTGTGCTATGATGCTGCCTGAATCCTGATTGAAATTTTTCATAGATATCATTTTCTTGCAAGAAAGAGCACAATTGAGCGGACACAACTTTTTCTAGTATTTTAGACATGAATGGAAGATTTGATATTGGTCTGTAATTTGCTAGGTTATTATGATCTAATTGTGGCTTCTTAATGAGAGGCTTTATGACTGCCAACTTGAATATTCTTGGAACATGACCTAAAGATAAAGACGAGTTAATAATATTGAGAAGAGGCTCTTCCACTACAGGTAACAACTCTTTCAGTAGTTTAGTGGGTATTGGATCTAATAAACATGTTGTTGGTTTAGATGCAATGATAAGTTTATTTAGCTCTTCCTGTCCTATGGTTGTAAAGCGGTGTAGTAGTTCTTGAGGGGCGATAATTGCGGTTGAATCATAAGACATCATTAATGATTGTACATTTACAATTTTGTTTCTGATGCTTTCTATTTTGTCAGCGAAGAAGTTCATAAAATCATTACTACTAAACTGTAACGGAATATTTTGTTCAGGCGATGCTTGTTTATTTGTTAGTCTAGCCACAGTGTTAAATAAAAACCTTGGGTTATTTTGGTTATTTTCTATTAGTTTGCGGAGATGCTCAGCCCTGGCTGCTTTTAGGGCCTTTTTATAACGTGACATACTTTCTTTCCATGCGATTCTAAAGACCTCTAAATTAGTATGTTTCCATTTACGCTCTAAGTTACGAGTTTCTCTCTTGATAACATGTGTAGCACTGTTGTACCATGGTGCTTTAGTTTTCTCTCTAACCTTTTTTAATCTAATTGGTGCTACAATTTCTAATGTACTAGAGAAAATGGTGCTCATACTGCTAGTCATTTCCTCTAGTTCATCTGTTTGTTTGGGTTCACTTAGCAGCTGAGCCAGATCAGGTAAGGTATTTGAGAATCTATCTATAGTGGTTGGAAGGATTGTTCTGCCTGGTCGATAACGTGGCGCAACATGACAGATTTCAGCAGTACGCAGTATGCAAGTTACCATGTAATGGTCAGTGACATCATCACTTTGTGGTATAATATCTATATCGGTTGGGTTGGTTCCATGTGATATAATTAAATCTAGTGTGTGATTAAGACGATGAGTGGGACCAGTGACGTTTTGCTTGACCCCAAAGGAATTTAATAGATCTGTAAACGCAGCCCCTAACGCGTCATTTGTGTTATCTACGTGTATGTTAAAATCTCCAACAATTAATGCTTTATCGACGTTGACCAATAGATCTGAGAGAAAGTCTGCAAACTCTTTTAGGAAAGCAGCATAGGGCCCTGGAGGTCTATATACAGTAGCTAAGGCTAGAGATAATACAGATTTCTTTCTTACATCTAATAGCGTGACATTTAGCACTAGTACTTCAAATGAATTAAACCTGTGACCTGTTTTCTGGGTAACATTAAGAATATCTCTATATATTGTTGCAACACCGCCGCCACGACCAATCAGACGGGGCTCATGCTTATAACAGTATCCTGGCGGAGTAGACTCATTTAGACCGAAATAATCATTTGGCTTAAGCCAGGTTTCAGTAAGGCAAAGTACATCGAAACTATTATCTGTGACCATTTCATTTACAATAACCGCCTTAGGTGTGAGCGATCTAATGTTTAGAAGACCTAGTTTTAGAAATTGTTTTTGTTCACTAATATTGAGATTTTCTGGTTTAATCACAATTAGATTTTTCCTAGATCCTACAGTAGATTTAATGTTTGACCTCACTAAACGAGGAATAGACACAGTTTCTATATAATGTTCTACATTGGTACTTATGTCAATTAAGTTAGTACAAAATTGGTTTTGTTCACTAATATTGAGATTTTCTGGTTTAATCACAATTAGATTTTTCCTAGATCTTACAGTAGATGTAATGTTTGACCTCACTAAACGAGGAATAGACACAGTTTCTATATAATGTTCTACACAGTTATGTTCAGACACAGTTTCTATATAATGTTCTACATTGGTACTTATGTCAATTAAGTTAGGACAGCAAATACTGTTATTTGGACTTTGACTTACTAGTCATATGATGGTGTGCAGTGCTCTGGAGATGTTGTCTGACAGAAGAGCCGCTCCGATTCTGCTGGGGTGAAGGCCATCAGGACGGAAGAGCCTAGGTCGCTCCCAAAACAGATTCCAATTATTTACAAAGAGCAGCTTCTGTTCATTACACCATGACATTAACCATTCATTTAGAGCAAATAATCTACTGAACTTTTCATGTCCTAGTCGGTACGTGGGAAGCGGTCCGGACACGATGATCGCTGCTTCAGGCGATGTTCTGCGCACCGTCTCGATCAGGCTCCTGTAGTCCCTCTTCAGAACCTCCGTCTGTCGCAGCCTGGTGTCGTTCGTCCCCGCGTGCAGCACGACAGCTCCGATGCGCTCGTCACCGTTCAGGATCTCGGGAACCTGCGCAGCGACATCGAGAACTCGAGCACCAGGAAAGCAGTGAGTGATAACCTTGCCTTTACCTGAGGTAGCGTGGACATGCCGGACGATGGAAGTACCGATGACCACAGCGTCGCGTTCCGTCTCGCGAAGAGGGGAGAAGCGGTTCCGGGTGGAGATCTCGAAGACCGGGAGGGGCGGAGAGGTCCTCGCTCTGGTCCTGGCTCGCGTCTTCCGCTGTGGAAACACCCAGGGTCCATGGCGCTGTGTCGGTGCCGGAGTGAACGAAACCAGGGATGATGATCGCGTCCTGGGTGCTTGGGTCCTGTGCAGAGAAACACGCGGAGTAGACGAGGTCGGAGTCAAAATGTTAGTATCCACTGACTTGTGCGCATCGGCGCGTGATGTTTCAAGCGCCGTTCGCCGCTCTCTCAGCACAGCTTGTCTGTCTAGAAGGCCGCGAATCTGACTCGCCAACGACTCCAACTCCAACTGCACCGAATGCAGCTCGAACGTGTCCTCACCTGCACTCAAAGGTAACATTAGACACACATCCGAGTTATTCGCCATTGTAGCAGAAGTGCTACGATGGCGAATTGTAGCTATCAGTGTTTACCGGGTGTAACGTTAAACAAGTTACCACGCGTGCAAGGCTAGCGGGCTACCGGTGTAAACAAGTTACCACGCGTGCAAGGCTAGCGGGCTACGGCTAGTAGCGGAAGTTCGGATATAAGTAGCGATATCAAAGCAATCCGATTGTTTTTTATAGAGAATCGTATCGGAGATATGTTCACACGCTGTAAATAATAGAAAGTATTCGTTTGTAAGCGAGTATTAAGAAGAAAATCAAGGATTTATGAATCAATTTGACGGAGCTCAAACACAAACAACGCGCTCACAACCCGCGCATGCGCCGTCCGTTTCACTATTAGGCTGGTCCACTGATAATGTGGAGAATGGAAATCAGGAAAAAGGAGGGGAAGTGCTTGAGAGTGGTGAACAAACTAATCAAAGAGAAACTGTAAATGGTACTGATGAGGAAGAGGTAGGAGAAGGGGAAATTGAAAAAGCAAATGATGCTGCTGGCCCTTATGTGAATGTAGAAGTCTCAGGAGACATCGATATGGTGGAGGATGACAATCTGTTTAAAACACCGACTTTAAAGAGAAAAACAAGTGGAAAAAGTAGAGTAAAAAAAAGCTAGGAGAGAGCAGGTTCAAGAAGATCAGACAAAAGAAAAGATGGTTGAAGAAACCATGTCTGACTTTGAACACAATAACTCAGATGATTCTGTGACAGGAAGTGAGTGTGAATCTGTAAGTTCAGTTGACTCAGTCTCTCAAAGAAGATCTGGGAGGAGTGCTTACACTCTTGAAAAAATTAAATCTTTTTTGCAGAACACAAAAGGCATGAAGGGAGTTCAAGTACAAGAGTTTTTTCCTGATACTGAAATGTTCATAGAGGCTGCAAGAATGTCAATGAAAGAAATTGGTTTAGGGGGTCTCACAGAACAGGAAGTATACAGGTTAAAGAAATTAGTTCAAAAGGTTAGATCCAAAAGATTAAATGATGAAAAGGAAGTGTTTTAATTTTTCTTTTTTCTTTGTCATTTTCTTGTTTTTGTTTTGCACAGTTTCTTTTTTTTCTCATTTATTTATGAGTAATTTAAGACTGGGCAGCCTGAACATGAATGGTGCAAGGGACTTTAGGAAAAGAGCAATGCTTTATGAGTTGATAAGACAAAAAAAGATTGATGTTATGTTTCTTCAAGAAACACACAGTGATATAAAAAATGAAAGTGAATGGATGATGGAATGGGAAGGAAAGGTGATAGTGAGCCATAAGACCACCACTAGTGGAGGTGTAGCAATTTTATTAAGGAAAAATATAAATCCAGTCTCATGTGAAGTAGAGCATGTAGTCGGGGGACAGTTGCTGAAATTACGGCTTGAGTTTGAACATTTTTCTGTTGTATTTATAAATGTGTATGCCCCAGTACTGGGAAGTGAAAGAGTGATGTTTTTAAACAAAGTTAGAGATATTGTGAAGAATTGTAAATCTGAAGAGTTTTTATTTATAGGGGGTGATTTTAATTGTACAGAAGATGATACAATTGATAGAAATCACAAAGAACCGCATATGCCTTCGCAGTGTGTTTTAAAACAAATTCTGAAAGAATGTGAATTGTATGACATTTGGAGGGTTCTCAGTAAAACACAGAGGCAGTATACATGGACACAAGTGAGGGACAATTATGTGACAATGGCTAGACTAGACAGGTGGTATTGTTTTAAACATCATTTTAATATAATTAAACAATGTGCAATTTCTCCTGTGGGTTTCTCAGATCATGGTTTAGTCAGTTGTAATGTATTTGTCAATAATGTAAAGCCAAGAAGTGCTTATTGGCATTTTAATACGGTTTTATTGCAAGATAATTTTTTTTGTGAGGTGTTTGGCTATTTTTGGCAAAAGTTTAAAAACAAGAAGTCATCCTTTGATTCTTTACAACAATGGTGGGACTGTGCAAAAATAGAGATACAGCAACTGTGCCGTATGTATACACTCAATGTTTCGAGAGACATTTCCCGATCCCTGAAAGATCTAGAGAAAGAGATAATTGAAATGCAAAATTTAATGGAATCTGTTAGAGACAGAGAATGTGTCAAAATTTTAAAGGATAAAAAGAAAATTTTAGATGATTTGTTGGGGGTTAAAGCACAGGGTGCTCTGGTACGCTCGCATTTTCAGAGTGTAGCACAGATGGATGGCCCAACCAGTTTCTTTTTTGGACTTGAAAAGAAAAATGGTCAAAATAGAACCATGCATTCCTTGCTATCTGAATCAGGTACAGAAATTATAGAGGCTAAGGAAATAAGAAAAAGAGCGGTAGGTTTTTATTCCGAGTTATATAAGAGTGGTCACGTGGAGGTGAAGGATATAGCCAGTAAGTTTTATGTGAGTCTGCCTAAAGTTTCGGACGAAGCAAACACTGAGCTGGAAAAACCTTTTACAAAAGGTGAGCTGTATAACGCCCTAAAGAGTATGGAGTGCGGGAAAGCTCCAGGGATCGACGGAATTCCTGTTGAGTTTTATAAATCACTCTGGGCAGTTTTGGGTGATGATCTTCTGGAGGTGATTAATGACAGCTTGACCAGAGGGTCGCTGCCGACAAGCTGCCGGAGAGCAGTGATCACCCTGTTACCGAAAAAAGGAGACCTCAGAAACATAAAGAACTGGCGACCTGTGTCACTCTTATGCTCTGATATAAAAATCTTATCTAAAGCCTTAGCAGTTAGGTTGAGAGAAGTGATTGGTGGGGTCATACATATAGACCAGACATTTTGTGTTCCCAATAGATCGATTTTTGACAACATTCATTTAATTCGAGATATTTTGGATGTCTCTGGATCATTGGGTTTAGATTTTGGTCTTATTTCCTTAGACCAGGAAAAAGCCTTTGACCAGGTTGAGCATAAGTACCTCTGGAAGACTATGAGTGAGTTTGGTTTCAGCCCGGGTTTTATTAAAATGATTGGGGTGTTGTATGCAAACATTGAGAGTATACTCAAAATTAATGGAGGGTTGAGTGTTCCTTTTAAAATTACAAGAGGTATAAGACAAGGGTGTGCACTTTCTGGCATGTTGTATGCTTTAGCCATTGAACCTCTGTTGTTAAGGATTAGGGCAAACATTGATGGGTGGAGTATACCGCAATCTGAGTGTAAATTTAAGTTATCAGCTTATGCTGATGATATTGTGGTTATGATAAAAAATCAAGAAGAAGTAAACACCTTACAGGAAATTTTAAATGAGTTTGGTCAATTGTCTTCAGCTAAAGTAAACTGGTGTAAGAGTGAAGCCATTGTAGGCGGAAGATGGGAAGGTAGATGCCTTCCTAAACTACCAGCTGGACTTGAGTGGAAGACAAATGGTTTTAAATATTTGGGTGTTTATCTTGGAGATGATTCAATGTTAAAAAAAACTGGGAAGGGGTTTTGGAAAAAATGAAAGGACGTCTGGAAAAATGGAGATGGTTGTGGCCAAAAATGTCCTTTAGAGGACGTGTGACAATTATTAATAATCTGGTGGCTTCGACGTTCTGGCATCGTTTGGCTTGTATTGAGCCACCAAGTGGACTTCTTGCAAAACTGCAGACTGTGATAGTGGATTTTTTCTGGACTAAACTTCACTGGATACCGCAGAGTGTTCTCTATCTTCCTAGAGAGGAAGGGGGACAAGGACTGATACACCTGGTCAGCAGAGGAGCAACCTTTCGCTTACAGTTCATTCAAAGACTTTTAACAGGTCCAGAGGATCTGGTTTGGAGAAACGTTGCTGGATCTATTTTAAGACAAGCTGGAGGTCTGGGTTTGGATTTCACTTTGTTTTTAATGGATTCTAACAGGATTCCACTGAATGGACTGACACCTTTTTATAAGGGGATTTTTAGAGTGTGGAGTTTTTTTGAAAAGAGAAGAGGGGTTTCTGAGTCTTCTCTATTTTGGTTATTAGAAGAACCGACTGTGTTTGGAGGCAGGTTGGATGTATCTAATGAAATTGCATGTGGGTTTGAAAATGTAATGTGTATTTCAAAAAAGTTAAAGTTTTGTGATCTGATAGCTGAGGGAGGTACTGATTTAAATAATTCGCAAGGGGTAGCATCTGGTCTAAAATTTAAAGTCGGAAAGATTGGCAAGAAAATTGTTGGAGGTTTTAAAACAGAGACTTACGATGGAAGAAAAGTTTCTACTTGTGAGTTATGGGGAAGGGAAAGTTTCCCCAAACAATAAAGATCCTTTTCCTGAAGTTTTATTTACTCCTGATCTTAAAGGAGCTAATGGGGGGATGTTGGAGAATTTGGAAGATTTAAGTATTCACGAGGCTGACCGTAAGAAATTGTATCGAAACTGTGTTAAAGTTTTAAATAAGAAAGTTTTAAATGGAAGAGTAGACACTGTTTGGAGAGACAAATTTGGCTTGGATCGGAGTATAAAACCGGTGTGGAGAGTGTTGTATAAACCTCCTTTGGGAAAAAGAGTGGGGGATCTTCAATGGAGGATTTTACACGGGGCAGTTGCTGTCAATGCTTTTATAAGTGTTATTAATCCCAATGTGTCTAGTGGGTGTCCTTTTTGTAAAGAAAGAGAGACAATCTTTCATTGTTTTATGGAGTGTTCAAGGTTGGGTTATTTTTTTTATTTTCTTGAATTGTTGTTTAATAAGTTAGATGAAGGTTTTACTGTTCAGAGTTTTATTTTTGGTTACCGGTATGTAGCAAAAAAAAGAATAAAATGTCAACTTTTAAATTTCATTTTGGGTGAAGCAAAAATGGCAATATATTTAAGCAGGAAGAACAAAATTGAAGGGTCAGAAGGATGTGAGGTTGTGTCTATTTTAAAAAACAGAATAAAATCAAGAGTGTGGATTGATTTTAAATTTTATAAGATGATGAAGGATTTGACGTTTTTTTTCAAATCAGTGGTGTTATAATGATGCAGTTTGCTCTGTTGTAGATGATCTTTTAATTTTTTCTTGTGTGCTACAATAAGTATCTCTAATGTGATGTGTATTTTTGTGGTTATATTTATATTGGAATTGTGTTGTAATGTATAAGAATTGTAAAATAAATGTTTTGTTAAAATTCAAAAATTCTCTCTCTCTCTCCCTCCCTCCCTCTCTCCCTCTCTCTCTCTCTCTCTCCCTCCCTCTCTCCCTCTCTCTCTCTCTGTTTGCGCATGTGCGAGTGAGTGGAGGACGCGTGTGAGAGTGTTTGGTGAGTGTTTGTGATCTTTGATCTTTATTTTCTTTCCCTCCTGCTTTCAGTAAGATCGGCGTCAAGAATGAATAGTGCAATTGTGCTGTTTTTGGAGTCGATTGAGAAAGTTAATAAAGTTGTAGAACAAGGGATTGTGATAAAAGGCGAGCATATTGGTGTGTTTCCGCTGGTTAATCCGGCAAAGAAAGTGGTGATTTCCAATGTTCCCCCGTTCATTAGCGATGAGGTTCTGGAGCGCGAATTAGCGAGACATGGGCAAATAGTTTCAGCAATTAAAAAGATACCACTGGGTTGCAAATCCCCGTTTCTGAAACATGTTGTTTCTTTTCGTAGACAGCTATTTATGATTTTGAAGGGTGATGTAGATGAACTAAACTTGGCATTAAAGTTCAAAGTGGAGAGTTTTGAATATGTGATTTTTGCCACAACTGAGATTATGAAATGTTTCAGGTGTGGAGAGACAGGACATCAAGTGCGGTTTTGTCCAAAGCAGAATGAAGTGGGCCAGAATGAAGTGGGCCAGTTAAATGGGATGAGTGTTGATACTGATTCAGAGACACTGGAGGGGGAAGTGTTGAGAGAAGTGATTGGAGCTACGGTAGATGAGGGAAGTGTGATGATGATGGAGGATGAAGAAAGGGTGTTCAAAGTTCCTGTAGTAAAGAGGAAATCAAAACAGAGTGAAAGGGGGACAAAATAAAAAAAAAACAAGTAATGAGTAGTCAAGGATCAGAGAAGGATGGAGGGGATGATAGCTCAGAGGACTCGTCAGATGATTCCTCTTCTGAGGACTCTTCTCTGGCGAGCTTTGGGGAAGCGGAGTGGTCAGCTGGTGCTGGGTCATTGAGTGAGAGGCAGGAGCCCAGCGGATATATGCTGGAGAAGGTTCAGCGGTTCTTGAGCATAACAAAAGGCAAATGGAATGTGATAATAGATGATTTTTTTACCGGATAGAAAACTCTTTATGGAGTCAGCACGGGCGTTGATGAGTGAAAGAGGGGATGGAGGGCTAACAAGTCAAGAATTCCATAGATTGAAAAAGCTGGTACAAAAGTTACGTGCAGAAAAAATGTGACTGTTTTTGTGAGGTAAATTTCAAGTTGATGTATTCTGATTTTTATTCTTCTTTAATTGTAAATTTTATGATTGGTTTATTTTATATATTCTTTATGATTGACTTGAAATTTGCCACACTAAATGTAAACGGAGCAAGGGATATTAGGAAAAGGAGTCAATTGTTCCAGTTAATGAAATTGAAAAGTATAGATATAATGTTTGCTCAAGAAACCCATAGTAATGATGTAAATGAAGTGGACTGGAGAAGGGAGTGGGAGGGGGTGTCTATCCTGAGTCATAAGAACAGCACAAGTGCTGGGGTTGGAGTGTTTTTTGCAAATAAGTGTTTGCCAATTTCATATGAGGTGGAAGAAGTGGTGAAAGGAAGACTTTTAAAAGTTACAGCAAAATTTTATGTTGCAACCTTTGTTTTAGTAAATGTGTATGCCCCAGTTATGGCAATAGAGAGAATGCTGTTTTTAGAGACACTTTCAAATACTATACAGAGTTGTGATCCTGACCATTACCTCATGGTTGCAGGAGATTTTAATTGTACTACTAATGATATAGATCGAAATCATCCAGAGCCGCATAAGGCTTCTAGGTTGTCATTGATTCGATCGATTGAAACCAATGAGTTAGTGGATGTGTGGAGAAATATGAATGAAAATACGAAACAATATACATGGCTACAAATAAGGGAAGGTGGGATCTCAAGGGCAAGGTTGGATCGCCTGTATGTTTTTGAACATCAACTGCAAATTGTAAAATCATGTTGTATTAATCCTGTGTGTTTCTCTGATCATTCGATGGTGATTGCAAGTGTTTTTATAAAGTGTTTAAAAATTAAAAGTGCCTATTGGATTTTCAATAGTGCTTTGTTACAAGATGCACATTTTAAGGAGTGTTTAGTTTTTTTCTGGAAGGAGTGGAGAGGTAAAAAGACAACATTTTCAAGTGTACAGCAATGGTGGGATTTGGGGAAGAAGCAAATACAGCAATTATGTGTGCAATACAATTTCAATGTCACCCAGAAAATGGTTAAAAAAATGAAAACTTTGGAAAATGATATTTTAGAGCTTGAAAATGGCAGTGATTTGACTGGAAATCAAGTGAATGCTTTGATTGGAAAGAAAGCAGAATTAAAGGATCTGTTAGGTAGTAAAGCACAGGGGGCATTGATCAGATCTCGTTTTCAGAATTTATCTGAAATGGATGCTCCATCCAAGTTTTTTTTCAGCCTGGAGAAGAAAAATGGCCAAAGCAGAACCATTCACTGTCTTAGGGCAGACAATGGGCAAGAGCTCACTGAGACGGCTGATGTGCGCAGGAGGGCTGCTGAGTTCTATAAAGAGCTGTTTAAATGTGAGTATGCAGAAGATCATGAGCTTTTGCAAGAGTTTCTCGGAGGCCTACCCCAAGTGCAGGAGGAGGCAAAGAGAGAGTTGGTGAGCCAACTATCTCTGGGAGAGTTGCATGCAGCCTTAATGAGCATGGAGAATGGGCGGGCTCCAGGGTTAGAGGGTCTAACTGTTTATTTTTATAAAGCTTTCTGGGATCTGTTGGGCAATGATCTGTTGGAAGTTTTCTGTGACAGCATTGCTAGAGGGCAACTGCCTTTGAGCTGCAGGCGGGCAGTATTGACCCTTTTACCCAAGAAAGGAGATCTGAAAGAAATCAAAAACTGGAGACCCGTTTCCCTGCTTTGTGTGGATTTTAAGATTTTATCGAAAGCTTTGGCCAACAGGTTGAGAAAAGTGATGGAGCAGATCATACATGCGGATCAGTCCTACTGTGTGCCAGGCAGATCCATTCTAGACAATATTGGACTAATTCGAGATATTTTTGATATAGCTAAAATCACTGGTGAAAGTTTTGGACTGGTCTCATTAGACCAAGAGAAGGCTTTCGACCGAATTGAGCATCAATATTTATGGAAAGTGCTTGAGGTTTTTGGCTTTCCTCAGCATTTTATAGAAATGATTAAAGTAATGTATGGTGACATTGAGAGTGTAGTAAAGGTCAACGGTGGCTTGAGTGCACCCTTAAAGGTTAGAAGGGGCATTCGGCAAGGCTGTTCAATGTCAGGAATGTTGTACTCAATTGCAATTGAACCTTGTTTATGTAAACTGAGAGAGTCTCTAGAAGGTTTTTTATTGTCCAGAGAACAAAAGTTTTATTTATCTGCCTATGCGGATGATGTAATGGTAGTAGTTAAGGGGAACACTGATGTGGAAAAGGTTAAAGAGATAGTAGGAATGTATGGGAAAGTGTCTTCAGCGAAAGTGAACTGGTCTAAATGTGCAGCGTTAGAAGTAGGTAGGTGGACTCAAGGAAGGCCAAGTTTGCCAGGTGGATTGTCTTGGGCTACTGAGGGGGTTAAATATTTGGGAGTTTTTTTAGGGAAAGAACATTTTGTCATGAAAAATTGGGAAAGGGTTATAGAGATGGTAGAAGGAAAATTAAAAAAGTGGAAATGGCTATTGCCGAGAATGTCTTTTAGAGGGCGTATCCTAATTATTAATAATCTGGTAGCAGCAACCTTGTGGCATCGTTTGGCAGTACTTGAGCCACCTACAGGTCTTCTATCTAAAGTTCAGGCTCTAATTGTGGATGTTTTTGGAATAAGATGCACTGGGTACCACAATGTGTGTTATGTTTAAAAAGAGATGAGGGTGGGCAGGGTTTGCTGCATCTAGAAAGTCGCAAAACAGCTTTTAGATTACAGTTTATTCAGAAATTTTTGTACGGTAAATGCAGTGCGAGGAAAGCCGGTATAAGTCTTATTTTGAAAAAAGTAGGGGATTTGGGTTTGAGTGAAAATTAGTTTTGGATTAAATGTGAAACCGGAGACATAAAAAGTCTTCCCTCATATTACCGCAGTGTTTTGAGAGCCTGGTCTTTAGTAAGAACTGTAAGGACTGCGTCTATGCCATCGCTTCATTGGCTACTGGAGGAGCCTTTAATCAAAGGGGCAAGGCTGGATATTGCTGCACAGACGATGCCTGGACTGACAAGCCTTCTAATAGCAGCGAAAATGATTACTTTGCGACAACTGATAAGAGTTGCTGGGAATGATTTTGAAAATGTGGGAGAGGTGGCGCAATGTCTGGGTCTCAAATCACAGAGGATTGTGGATCTTTTTCTGGACAACATAAAGGAACATTTGAATGATGAAGACATTTCTTTAATCAGGAATTCTGGCAGTGGATTATTCACACCTGAAGAAAGTGACATTTTTCCAAGTATGGACATTTTACCAACGTTCACGGAGGAGGAATTTTCCCATCAACTGTTTACACTGAAAAGTTTTGCAGGGTTGGGTTTTTGTGATGTTAGTGGGAAAAAGTTGTATGAAGTATGTGTTAAAGTACTGAATAAAGAGAAGCTGAAAGTGCGGGTAGAAACGCCATGGGCTGCTCATTTTGGGGTTGAAGAGAGCTGTAGACCTGTGTGGAGGACTATGTACAAGCCACCGTTGACCAAACCGGAGGGGGATTTGCAGTGGAGGATCCTGCACGGGATTGTTGCTGTAAATGCGTTTGTTAGCATCATTAATCCAGCAGTGGAGAGTAAATGTCCTTTTTGTGAACAGAGGGAAACCATTTTTCACTGTTTTGTAAACTGTGACAGGCTGAAGAGTTTATTTTTGAGTCTTAATTTCATGTTTGTGAATTTTAATGTTATTTTTTCAAAGGTTGGGTTCATTTTTGGGTTCAGGTTTGGAAAAGAAAAGAGAAAGAAAGGACAACTTATTAACTTTGTTATTGGAAAAGCAAAAATGGCTATTTATCTGACAAGAAAGGACAGAATAGAAGGTGAAAGTTGTCGGGATGTAGTACAAGTGTTTAAGAGTTTAATTAAAGTAAGAATTAAGTTTGATTTTATGTTCTATAGAAATATGAAGGACATTGAAGAATTTGAAAATGTATGGGGTTATAAAGAAATGCTATGCTCTCTAAAAGATGGAGATTTAATTTTTGCCAAATGCCTTGAGTGAAGTGGAAGTTTGTTAACTGGTTTAAAATTGTTACAAAATAAAGTGTTATAAAATTCAAATTCTCTCTCTCTCTCTCTCTCACACTCTCTCTCTCTCTCTCTCTCTTTCTCTCTCTCTCTCTCTCTCTCTCTCTCTCTCTCACTCTCTCTCTCTCTCTCTCTCTCTCTCTCTCTCTCTCTCTCTCTCTCTCTCAATTTTCAATTTCAATTTCAAATTTGCTTCATTAGCATGACTGTGTATCACAATGTTGCCAAAGCATTAACATATTATATATAAATAATAAAAACAAACAAATATATATATACTATATATGTACAGATCATGTCACATGCAGCACAGTAAATAAGTCACTCAAGTTCATCTCCACAAGTGAGTAGCTGAAGCTCTAGAGAGTTAGCGGTCTCTATGGTTATGAATGGCTAACACATTGTGCAGCGAGTGTGGCTGTGCTCTCATCTTCTCCAAGCATGAAGGACATTTTCTCATTATCACTCAGTTCAGTGAATGGTGGAATCAGAGTTTCAAATCTGGCCAGAAATGTTTCTCTCACATGCTGATATTTAGGACAGATTAGCAGAAAGTGTTTCTCGTCCTCTATTTGCTGTAGATCACAGTGTCTACAGATCCTCTCCTCTCTCTATTTCTAGATCATGGTCACTCAATCTGTATTTGGAGAGGATTTGTCTTTCTTTAAATTCTTTAATTACTAGATAATTGGCCAATTTAGTGGTTCTATTTAGGGTTGAATAGCATTGGAGTTTATTTTTGAGTTCAAAATGTGTTTTTAGTGATTTATCATGGGTGTCTTTTAGATTTTTGTCAATTTCTTTAATAATGGTTTTGGGGTTGTAGCTGTGGTCAATCGGGGCTTGAGTTTGATGGACTAGTTGGAGAGCGAGTGTGTTTAGAGGATGAGACTCTGCTGAGGTTTCATTGGCGAGGAGGGCTTTATATTGGACTGACTCTGGATCAGACTGATGGAGGTGATGCCAGAACTGGACACATCTCTTCTGGATCTCGATGTCCAGCGGGTACAGGCCTAATTCAGCCCTGCAGGCGGCGTTGGACATGCTTCTGTGGACCCCTAAAATGTTTTTGGTAATTTCCAATTGTAGTTTTTCTATTGAAGTTTTATCCCAATTTTTTAAATTCAGTACTGATCCCCAAATTTCACATCCATATAAAAGAATTGGTTTTATTATTGAATTATATAATTTTATCCAAGTTTTTATGGGTATTTTTAAGTGACCGCATCGTGACTTTATAGCATAGAAAGCCCTCCGAGCCTTTTCACTCAGTGTTTTGACAGCCAGACCAAAGCTTCCCGAAGCGCTGATGTCGATGCCCAGATAGCTGTAGCTCGTGCTGTGCTGGAGGACCTGGCCTTTGTAAGTGAACAGGTGTTTGTGTGCCTGAGATCTGGCCTTCTTCTGGAACACCATGACTCTGGTTTTGTCCAGATTGACTGTCAGGGCCCACTCGTGACAGAACTGTTCCAGCAGGGCCAGGCTCTGCTGAAGGCCCTCAGGTGTGCGGGACAGCAGGACCATGTCATCCGCGTACAGCAGACATCTGACCTCTGTGGGGCCGGGGACAGTAGAGTGACCTCTGACCTCTGTGTGGCCGGACTGTAGAGTGAGGCCGGGGACAGTAGAGCGCTCCAGCATTGATGCCAGATCATTAATATAGATGTTAAATAGAGTTGGACTCAGACTGCATCCCTGCCTCACTCCACGTCCCTGCCGGAAAAACGCGGTTCTGTGGTGTTTGATTTTCACCGCACTTTTACTGTTGGTGTAAAGGGATTGTACAATATCAAATGTTTTTCCGCCAATGCCAATTTGAGTTTGTATAGTAAACCATCATGCCAAATTGAGTCGAAAGCTTTTTTAAAGTCTACAAAACATGCAAATATTTTTCTTTGTTTGTCTTTGATGTTTTTGTTGATTAGAGTGTGAAGAGAATAGATGTGGTCAGATGTGCGGTGTTTTGGTAAAAAGCCAATTTGTGCTTTATTTAAAATGTTGTGTGTAGTGATGTGTGAGACAATGCGGCTGTTTATGAGACTGCAGAACAGTTTTCCTAAAGCACTGCCCACACAGATGCCATGGTAGTTATTGGGGTCGAAGCGGTCACCTTTTTTAAATATGGGGGTGATCAGTCCTTCAGACCAGATCTCAGGGAACTGACCGGACCATAAAAACAGATTAAATAGTTTGGCTAGAGCTTGAATCATGCTGGGACTGCTGAGTTTAAGCATTTCATTATTAATGTTGTCTTGTCCGCATGCTTTCTTTAATTTGAGATTTTTTATATGTTCTAATATTTCAGATATTGTTATAAATTTATCTAATGGATTTTGATAATTTTTAATAGTTTTCTCCAAGTCTTCTAGTTTCTCCTTGATTTTAATCTGAGGCTGGTTAAGGTCAGCTGGTTCAAGTGTTTGATACAGGTTTTCAAAGTAAGATTTCCAGATTGTGCCATTCTGGAGCGATGTCTCTAATTTGGGTTTATCAAGTTTTTTTATATAAGTTCCAGAAAGTGTTTTGATCTACTGCTTTATCAATTTCATCAATTTTGGCGTTCAAATATTTCTCTCTTTTATTCCACAGTAGTGTTTTGTAATTCTTCAGACAGTCTGAATAAGAAAGGCGTAATGTCTGGCTGGATGGGTCGCTGTGCTTTCGGTTGGAAAGTCTCCTCAGCTCTTTTCTGAGACCTGCACATTCATCATCAAACCACACATCCTTTCTCACTCTCTGATGATTTGTTTTATGATTGTTTTGCTGTTTAATGTTAGATAGAGTCGCCAATGTTTTGAATATATAATTTAAGTTCCCTTTCGTTCAGTCACTACGACGTACGTTAGTGACTAACGAATGGGGGTTTCGCTTAGAAGCCAATCATCTTCGAGTATTCAACAGCGCCCAATGGCAGTGCCAATGCCATGGGCATGCGGAATTTGCATGCGTAACTCCGCCCCACCTCGTGGGTATATAAGGAAGTACGCTGGCAACATCGCATTATGTTTCTGCTTTGGAGCCAAGAGGATCTCTTCACTCCTATAAGCCTGAATTCTGAAGTCTTCTCTTCAGTCTTCGAGACCAGCGGTTCTCCAGGGTGTTGGTGTTACGGCGCGTTCCAGCGATCTCATACTGCCTGCCTGCTGATCTGTGCAGTGATCTGCAACAGCTGTGTGTGTGTTTCCCTGGGCGCTTCGGCACTCTGCAGAGCTTTCCTCTCACAAAAAGAGCTTGCGCGTGGCACGTCTTTTCAAAGACGGTTCGCCCGTGCACTTCTGGGTGCGATCGATCTCCGTTGCTGTCTATGGGCACATTCACTGCTCGATGTGTTTGGGCTTCAGCACGTTCGGGCAGTGTTTGTGGATGCGTCATGTTCCCACTGCGGGAACGTGACCATCGCGATGTTGCGGTCGAGACTCAGTGATCTCCGTAAGGAGAGAGAGTCCCCTCTGCCACACCCCAATCTACCGTCTCCGAGAGAGGTGGTACTTTGGCTGGTGGCCAGGGTGACCTGAGTGCGGTGCCGTGGTATTAAGAACCCCGACGATCATTCCTCGGGCCACGCCCCCTCTTGCACATTGCTTAAACCCGCGAGTGTTGGACTGAAACAGCGGCCCGTCTCTGACGCCTCGTTCGTTTCGTCCACGCTCCAGATAGCAGTGAGGTGGAGCCGACCCAGGGCTCTTCATTGAGCTGCGTGCCGCGACTGATCCCGCCCCCGGGCGGTAAAGGTGGCCACACGCTCCCTGGGTCGGGAGATGTCCACAGCTGTGGTCCGGGAGAACACCTGGCCTTACCTGGTGATTTGGAGGACGTTGAGTGGGCCCGCCTCCTCAACTCACCCATATCCCAGGCTGGCCTCTTCGGCGGCGTGGCTGGGAACTGCGCCCAACAGTTCTCGGCCGCCCCAGAGCAGACTGAGGCTGTAACACGTACTGCCCCGGCGGCCAGCTGCTGCACCAGCCGCCGGCTCAGTCGCCTCAGTCCGCTCGCCGCCGAGGGCGCCCTCCCTCTTCCCGCCCGGCCCCAGCAGCAGCCTTAACCTGGGCCGCGCCGTGGAGGTGGTTGAGGATGTCGCCCAGTCCGCTCCCCAGACTGGTTAAACGCCACGCTGGAGGTGGACAACTCAGAGATGGGTTTCAGTTCTTCCCAGGGGATGGTAGCAGGGCCTCTCCTTCCCCCGGTGGAGGGCCGGGGGAAAATCCTTCCGCTGCTGGCCCCCGGGCTAGCAGCGCTTGGGAAGAACTCTTGTTCCTGTCTCTGAGGACCCAGAGACCGGTGATGACAGTGCGCGCCACCCACGGGTCCCGCCACTCGCATCCCTCTCTGTCGCCAGCCTCCTGGCAGAGCAGACCCCAGTGGAACGCGCGTCCTTCCCTGGTCTCCTCTGTCAGGACGCAGCCGTTAACCGCACCCCCACACCGGGACGCCCAACAGCCTCCCTTGTCCGGGTCGGTAACGCTGCATCGCTGCCCCACTCCGGGTACACCTGTAGTCCGATTGACCCCGCTGGTGCAGTTCCTGGGAGCCTGGCTTCAGATTCCAGGGCTGTCCCGCTGGGTCGCGAAGACAGTCAGGTGCGGCTACGCGATTCAGTTCGTGCAGGTTCCTCCCTGCTTCCGGGGAGTCCGTTCCTCTATGATCGGGGCTAATGCCCCCGTCATGCGAGCGGAGGTTGCCACCCTACTGGCGAAGGGTGCGATCGAACCTGTCCCTCCAGCCGAGGTGAATTCCGGGTTTTACAGCCCGTACTTCATTGTACCCAAAAAGACCGGTGGGCTTGACTGATCCTGGACCTGCGCGTCTTGAACCGTTACCTCCACCGGTTTCCGTTCAAGATGTTGACAGCGAAACGCCTTTTCGAATGCGTTCGTCCAGACGATTGGTTGCAGCGATCGACCTGAAGGACGCCTACTTCCATGTCTCCTTTCTACCTCGACACAGACCGTTCCTACGGTTTGCTTTCGAGGGGCGGGCATATCAGTACGCAGTTCTACCATTCGGGCTATCTCCGTCCCCTCGCGTCTTTACGAAGATTGCCGAGGCAGCCCTTGCGCCCCTTCGGCAGCACGGGGTTCGCATCCTGAACTACCTCGACGACTGGCTCATACTGGGTCACTCTCGAGAGCAGGTTTGCGGACACAGAGATTTGGTGCTCCATCACCTAGCCCGTCTGGGCCTTCGGGTCAACTGGGAGAAGAGCTAACTTTGCCCCGCGCAGAGGATCTCTTTTCTCGGTATGGATATCGACTCGGTCGCCATGTGCGCGCAGCTTTCGAGCGAGCGCGCGCAGTCTCTGCTGACTTCCCTTCGACAAGTTGAGGGCAAGAGTGCGGTTCCACTGAAACTGTTTCAGAGGCTCCTGGGGCATATGGCATCTGTAGCCGCGGTAACGCAGCTCGGATTGCTTCATATGAGACCGCTTCAGCACTGGCTACGCGATCGAGTCCCGAGATAGGCATGGCGGTCTGGCACGCTCCGGGTACAAGTGACTCGGGCCTGCTTACAGACACTCACCCCGTGGTCGAACCTCAGTTTTCTACGGACCGGAGTGTCCTTAGAACGAGCTTCCAGGCATGTTGTTGTGACAACAGATGCATCATCCACGGGCTGGGGTGCCATGTGCAATGGACAAGCAGCCGCGGGCTCCTGGACAGGACCCCAGCGCCTTCTGCATGTCAATTGCCTCGAGTTACTCGCAGTACGGTTCGCCCTGCACCGCTTCCGAGCGTTGCTGAAGGGTCAACATGTACTAGTCAGGCCAGACGACACGGCCGGGCGGTCTACGCTCCCGCCGTATGTCTCAACTCGCCCGCCATCTCGGTTTTTTTTTGGAGTCAGAAGCATCTGAGGTCCCTTCATGCTGTCCACATCCCGGGAGTCCTGAACCGTGCAGACGACGAGCTCACGGCTTCAGCCACTTCCTGGAGAATGGAGACTCCATCCCCAGACGGTCCAGCTGATATGGGAACGGTTCGGCGACGCACAGGTAGTCCTGTTGCCTCCCAGGACTCTTCCCATTGCTCCCTGTATTATTCCCTGACCTATGGTCGGCACGGATGCACTGGCGCACAGCTGGTCGTCGGGGCTACGCAATTATGCGTTTCCCCCAGTGAGCCTTCTCGCACAGGTACTGTGCAAGATCAGGGAGGACAAGGAGCAGGTCATGTTGGTCGCCCCGTTGGCACGGCCGGACCTGGTTCTCAGAACTGCTACTCCTTGCGACAGCCCCTCCCTGGCCTATTCCTCTGAGACTCCTCACTCAGAGACGGGGCACCTTTTGGCACCCGCGTCCAGCGTTCTGGAAGCTCCACGTGTGGCTTCTGGACGGGACGCGGCTGGTTTGAGTAGCCCTCCACCTGCGGTGGTCGCTACCATCACTTCCGCTAGGGCAGAGTCTACACGACACCTCTATGCGTTGAAGTGGGACCTCTTCGTCACTTGGTGCTCTTCCCGCCAGGAAGACCCCTGGAAATGCCCGATCGGGTCTGTGCTTCGTTTCTCCAGGAGGGGGTGGGACGAAGGCTGTCTCCTTCCACCCTTAAGTGTACGTGGCCGCAATATCTGCCTACCACGATCTCCTGGGAGACAAAAAGGTAAGTAGCAGCACGACCTGATCATCAGGTTCCTGAGGGGGGCGAGGAGACTGAATCCTCCTCGCTCTCCTCTCGTTCCCTCTTGGGACCTCTCAGTAGTCTTAAGTGCTCTGCAGAGGCCTCCCTTTGAGCCTTTGCGGTCGGCTGAGATTAAGTTCTTGTCTATGAAGACGGCTCTGCTGACCGCATTGGCCTCGCTTAAGAGGGTCGGGGACCTGCAAGCATTTTCGGTTGACGAAGCGTGCCTTGAGTTCGGGCCGGCTAACTCTCACGTGATCCTGAGACCCCGGCCCGGATATGTGCCCAAGGTTCCTACCACTCCGTTCCGAGATCAGGTGGTGAACCTGCAAGCGCTGCCTTTGGAGGAGGCAGACCCAGCCTTGGCACTGCTCTGTCCGGTACGCGCTCTCCGCGCCTACGTAGACATGACGCAGTGTTTCAGGACCTCAGACCAGCTCTTTGTCTGTTATGGTGGAGAGCGGAAGGGAAGTGCTCTCTCAAAGCAGAGGTTGACTCACTGGATAGTGGACACCATTGTTTTGGCGTACCAGCAGCAAGGCCGACCATGTCCCCTTGGTGTGAGGGCACACTCCACCCGGAGTGTGGCCTCCTCTTGGGCTCTAGCGCATGGCGCCTCGCTAACAGACATCTGCAGAGCTGCAGGCTGGGCGACACCCAACACATTCGCCAGATTCTACAATCTCCGAGTGGAGCCAGTGTCCGACTATGTACTCGCCCCTACGGGTGGCCGGTAATGGGCCAGGCTCAGGTGTCTTCGCTTGCTCGCCATTCCACTCCCAGGACTGGATACGTGCGATATTTTCCTCAGGTGAGCTCCCCGAGAGCCCTGAGCTCCTCCAGCACTGCTTACGCCGACATCAGTTCTATCTGCCCTTTCGAGCCCAGACCCTCATGTCCGGCCAGGTGCTCCGTGTGCATGGTTCCCTCCGGCGACCCCCACGCGAGTATTTCCACCGTAAGCCTCCTCAGTGAGCAGGTGTCTTTCCCTTGGCAAGTCCCTGCCACCCCTAGGGTTAAAAATCCACCTTCGGCTGGTACCCTCGAGATCTTCCATATGCAGCCCTTAGCGGGTCATATGTGTATTCTCTAAGTCCTCCCCACGGGTAGGCATCTTGGCATTCCCTCACTGGGATATGCTTCCCAGTGTACCTTGGTAATCCTGTGATAAGTGGGAGTCCTTCGTCCGTACTAGTCTTACGACAGGGTACTCACACTTACGTAACCGAGACGTTCCCTTTCGAAGATGTCAGTCTGTAGCCTTGGAAAGCTTTGCTCTTCGTAATAGGGAGAGTCGTGAGGTGGAATATAGACGGCACAGAGGTAAAGGTTACACTGTGATATGACGGATTTCACTTCAAGCCAAATAGATGATTTTTCAATTTTAACAATTTTAATTGAATGTTTCAGATTGTCTTTGTGCCATATAAGTATTCCACCTGAGTCACGACCACATTTAATTTTAGGATTTTTTAAAGAAGGAACAACAATTTCCTTGTATCCTATTGGACAATGTAATGTGTCATTACTGCGACACCACGTCTCATGAAAGATACAGATGTCCATATCTGTGACGCTGCTGAGCAAGTCTTGGTCTGCTGTCTTGTTACCAAAAGTAGAAGAGTGCAGACCCTGTATGTTCCAACAACTGATTTTAAAAGATTTCATGGATAGTTTTGTAGTGCGTGTGTGTGCAGGTTATGTCCTCAGTCTAGAGCAGACTATGTTCAGCAGATGTCTTATCTGGTTGAGTTCAGCGGCCGCAGGGTTTTGTGGTTGTTGAACTGCCGCTGCATAGCTCTGGTGTTGTGATGGAGGTCCTGTGGCCGGTCTGGACTCTGCTGGAGGACGGAGGGTTCTTGGTGGCTGAGAGCTTCTCTTTTGATTGGTGTTTCTGCTGTTTCTTGGTGTGTTTCCAAGGGCTGTGCTTTTCAGGACTCTGGCGAAGACTTTCACTCCTTGTTTGTTGAGATGTACATGGTCATACATATGATGGGGTTGTATGTCTTTATGATGGGCGAGATGAACATTAGGAATAAGTGCGCAGCTTCTGGAGAGCTCCACATTATTTCCATGGATCACGTGGAATGGCACATCAGAGCGTGGCAGTAGGGTAGACAGGGTTATTTTAGCCTCTGGGAAGCGTTGTGTGGCTCTGATTGCCACCTCTCTGATCACAGGAGCCACACGGCCCTTCATGGCCCTTAGATCGTTTGTCCCTGTGTGGATGATGATGTGCTTATAATTTTCATATGGGTCTCTCTCAGACAGGATCTGAAAAGCGCATCTTGTGTTTGGGCACCAGATTTTCTTGACTCATATTTGGGAGTAGAAGTTTCTCACTGATGTATTTCCCATTTGAGTCGGTCAGGATGAGAGCGTGTGTTTCTCTCGGGTCCTCTGTTGCGGCGCTGTGGATCTGGGCTGCTGGATCAGGTGAGCAGTGACACTCTTCTTCCTCTGGTAGCTGCTCAGGTTGAGCATTTTCCATGATCCTCTGGATGTATCAAGGGTTTAACAGAAGACTCTTTGGGTGCTGCTGACACAGAACTGAGTTTTTCTCTCAGATCATTGATGAGTTCCTCTTTGGTGAGGAGTACTGACTTGTTGTCTTCCTAGCGTTGCTTTAACTTCACTCAGTTCATCTTTAGTTAGCTGAAGTTCCCTATATCTCTTCTCTGTGTCTTTGAAGACATTCAACATCTCGTCTTAAGTTCTTTATGTCGTTTGTCCGCTGTTCCATGTCGGTGTCTTTCATGTGGGACAGTATCAGTTCTTTTAGCTCTACTACTTCTACCTCCAGGAGTGAAAAATTGTCTTTCGTTCTTGACATTGGAGATGGAATAATAGTTGCTGAAGCCATTTTCATCTTTTGGACTGATCTTCCAGGAGAGGCATTGGTGTTCATGTCCTTTATGTCATCTTCATCAGACAGTGCCAGTGTTCTTATAAGATCAAAATCCTCAATGAAGATTTTGAGAGCAGACTCTGATCCCTGGACCATGACAGTGCCATTTTGGTACAAGTTCAGGGTTAAAAATCTTGTTTCAGCATTTTTTTCAGCATCTTCGAATGCTAAGATCTGCCTGCCTTTACAGATGCCTCTTTTCTTAAAGGGGAAATGTTGACAGAAGGCAGTGTGCCATAGTGTTCAGTGTAGAGTGTAGAAGAGCAGTGTTCAGTGTAGAAGAGCAGGTTGGTCATGACACTGTGATGTTGTTCAGCGAACAGTGTTTCAGGCCTTTCCTTCACCTGCTTGTGTCTGAGCAGCTGCCTGGAGTGTTCAGAACTCTTCTGAGGGTAGATGAAGGGGCGGGGCCAGGATGATGATGATGATGATGATGATTCACTGGCCATCGCTGATTTAGAACGTAAACAATCAACCGACTTAACTGCCAGTTTTTTGTTTATTTTTGTTTGTTTTCTCTCAGTGAAGATATTAAGGGATAAAAATTAATAAATAAGCCCAAGAAGGGGAAAAATATGACTTTCACTGATTTTGAGAAAAATGTGTCTCTTTAAAGTTCCAGTCCTGTCCAAAATGTCTCTCCGTGCCGCTCCTCTAAGCAAAACTCAAGGAGAGGTATGAAATGGCACTGTCTGATCAAAATGTTTTTACCTCTCTTTTCTTGTAATTTTTCTTCTTAGTTGTTGTTGTTTTGTTGTTTGATGATATCCCTTTCAGCATGAATATCCTCTTCTGCAGAGGGGAATCCTGAGGTTATCCTGTAATTATCTTCTTGTTGGGAATTTTCCTCAGATTC
Source organism: Gobio gobio (assembly GCF_949357685.1). NCBI lineage: Eukaryota > Metazoa > Chordata > Actinopteri > Cypriniformes > Gobionidae > Gobio > Gobio gobio. The sequence goes on along the minus strand of NW_027645660.1, from coordinate 115,273 downwards.
AGGTGTGACAGTTGAAAAAAAAAAAAAACTGTCCTAATTCAACAAAACCTTTGAAATCTTTGTCTAGATGTTGTTTTATGTTGAATAATCGACTTTTCTCTCATTTGTTAGTAAAATTATTCTCATTTTTTCATCATTTAACTGGAGCTCAACTCAAGTGTGACCATCTCCCACGGAATCCTACTCTCACTCGTTGTTTCTCTCTCTCACTCTCTCTCTCACTCTCCCACTCTCTCTCTCTCTCTCTCTCTCTCTCCCACTCTCTCTCTTTCTCTCTCTCTCTCTCTCTCTGAGCGGATGCTGTGAGTGAGTGGGCGGAGTTTGCGTGTGAGCGAGGTTGCTGCAGTGCGAGTGAGTGTGAGTGTCTCTTTCTTTCTTTTGCTGTTCTCTGGTTCAAAATTGTTTTGTTTATACGTTTAGTTTAGGAGGGGTTTTGGGGTTGTGGAGCGTTGTCGATCAGCGTTTGCTGGTTGGCAATGGCATGAATTATCTAGACATGGAAAGGTTGTGTCCCAAATGAAAAGGCTTCCACTGGGGTGTAGGTCGCCTTTGCTCAAACATGTAGTATGTTTCAGACGACAGTTACATATGATCCTAAAGAGCGATATGGATGAACTGAACGTGACTTTTAAATTCAGAGTTGATGGCTTTGATTATATTGTATTTGCATCATCAGACACTATGAAATGTTTTGGCTGTGGGCGAGAGGGGCATGTTAGGCGTGCATGTCCTGAGAGAGAGCATGAATTAGACTCTGAGCCGGGCCCGAGCAGGGAAACAGTGTGTGATAGTGCTAGTGTAATAGCGACTGAGGATGATGGGCGAAACACAGAAAGTGAGAGGGAAGAAGCCCATATAGTGCTTACTGTTACTGGTGTAGGAGGGAATACAGAGGACACAACTAATGCAATATTGGCTGATGATGTGGAGGAAAGTTCGGAGAGTGGGGAGAAGGAAACGGCATCTATTATGGAGGAGGAGATGGGGACTGACATTGTTTGTGATGAAACAGTGTTCAAAGTACCCAATACTAAGAGGAAAAGGGTCAGGAAGAGTGCGGAAGCGGCTAAAGTGAGCAGAATAACGAGCATAGAGTCTGAAAAGCACTCTGATATTGAGTGTGGCACAGCTGATGAGTCTGACAGTGATGTAGTGGACAGCAACGAGAGACGAAGTAGACGCAGTGATTACAATTTTGAGAAAATAAGGTTATTTTTGCAAAAGACTAAAAATATGAAAAACGTTCAAGTTGAAAACTTCTTTGCTGACCGCAGGAAGTTCATCAACTCAGTGGCAGTGCTAATGAGAGGTGAAGGAGGGGAACAGTTCACAGTGCAGGAGATCTATAGATTGAAGAAACTGGTTACTAAACTGAAATTAGAACTACAATCTGAAGATGGGTTTGAAACCACATAATCTGTGTTTTTCTATGATTTTGTTTGTTTTGTGTTCCCTCATACTATTATTTATCATGAGTGTAATGAGGGTGAGCTCTCTTAACTTGAATGGGGCCCGAGATATGCATAAAAGAGCATTGTTGTTTGAACTTATCAAACAAAATAATATAGATATGATGTTTGTCCAAGAAACGCACAGTGACTGTATCAATGAAATAGAATGGAGAAAAGAATGGGAGGGTGATGTGGTGTTTGCTCACATGAGCTCTACCAGAGGAGGGGTGGCTGTTCTTTTTGCAAAAAACTTTTTGCCTATTTCATGTGATGTTAAACATGTGGTTCCTGGCAGATTATTATGCATCAGGGCTCAGTTTGAAAAATTCAGGGCTGTTTTTATTAATGTTTATGCTCCTACAAATGGAAGTGAAAGAGTAGTGTTTCTGAAAGATGTTGATACCATCCTGCAGAATTGTGGTTCTGATGATTTTTTGTTTTTGGGTGGCGATTTTAATTGTACAGAGAACTATAAAATAGACAGGAATCACATTGAACCTCATGCTGCTTCAAGCCGGGTTTTAAATGAATTAATTGAGACTCACAGCTTGTGTGATGTATGGAGGGAGCTGAATAATGACACAAGACAATACACATGGGTACATAACAGAGGAAACTTTATTTCCTTGGCCAGGTTGGATAGGATTTATTGTTTTAGACATCAGTTTAATGTTGTGAAAAGATATTTTATCACACCAACTGGTTTTTCTGATCATTGTTTAGTGTCATGTAATGTATATATAGCAAATGTGAAGCCAAAGAGTGCATACTGGCATTTTAACACCTCCCTGTTAAGTGATGTACATTTTAGAGATGTGTTTACTTCCTTCTGGAATAATTTTAAACTGAGAAAGCGTTGCTTTAAAAATTTGATTGAGTGGTGGGATTATGGAAAGATTGAAGTAAAAGCTTTTTGTCAACAGTATACTTTCTGTGTTTCTCGGGACATCACTAGATCAATGAAAAAGCTTGAATCTGAAATAGTAGAAGCACAAGGGTTAGCAGAGGTTACTGGGGAGGGAAGACATATTGAGACACTTAAAACTAAGACGTCTCTTCTTGCAGATTTGCTCGGCATTAAAGCGCAGAGGGCTTTGGTCCGTTCTCGTTTTCAGAACTTAACACAGATGGATCCCCCATCTAAGTTTTTCTTTAGTCTTGAAAAAAAGAATGGTCAGAGTCGTTACATCCACTGCCTGCGCTCTGAGAATGGGCAAGAGCTAACACAGACATCTGATATCAGAAAACGAGCTGTACAGTTCTATGGCAATCTGTACAGTAGTGAATACCGACAGGACAAGCAGTAATCTGCTAGCTTCTATGAAGGTCTGCCAAGTGTCCTGGAAGACTCAAAGGCAGAGCTGGAGAGGCCTTTTTCAGCTGAGGAACTTCTGAATGCTCTGAAGGGCATGGAGAGCGGAAAAGCTCCAGGGATGGATGGACTCCCTGCTGAATTTTATAAGGAGCTTTGGGCTGTGCTGGGCGAGGACCTGTTGGCAGTCCTAAATGAAAGTTTGTCTGTTGGCTCTTTGCCCTTGAGCTGTAGGAGAGCAGTGATAACACTGATACCCAAAAAAGGTGACTTACAGGAGATCAAGAACTGGAGACCTGTGAGTTTGCTTTGCTCTGATCTTAAAATTCTTTCTAAGACCTTAGCAAATAGACTGAGAAAGGTGATGGGGCAAGTCATTAATGTTGACCAGACGTACTGCGTGCCGGGCAGATCAATTATTGATAATGTTAGTCTCATACGAGATGTTTTAAGTGTTTCGAGTCTTTTAGGGGTAAATTTGGGTTTTATCTCTATTGACCAACAGAAAGCATTCGATAGAGTGGAGCACCAGTACTTATGGGACACCCTAGAAGCATTTGGTTTTAGTTCTAATTTTATTGATATGATAAAAGTGCTGTACCAGGACACAGAAAGTTTGCTGAAGATCAATGGTGGTTTGAGCGCTCCGTTTAAAGTCAGTAGGGGGATCAGACAGGGTTGTGCACTGTCCGGTATGCTCTACTCATTAGCTATTGAACCAATGCTGAGTAGATTAAGAACTGTGATTAATGGTTTAGTAGTGCATCATGATATTCAGCATAAAATTTCTGCTTATGCGGATGATGTTATGGTTATGGTAAACGGGCAAGAAGACATTAATAAGTTGGTTTCTGTTATTAATGATTTTGAAATAATTTCAGCTGCCAAAGTTAACTGGGAGAAGAGTGAAGCATTGGCTGTTGGGAAATGGGAGGGAGGACTTCCCAAATTACCCAGTGGGATGGTTTGGAAGAAAGAAGGGTTTAAATATCTAGGTGTGTATCTTGGGGATTCAAACACCCAACAAAAGAATTGGGAAGGGGTTTTTGAAAAAATAGAAGGAAAATTAAAGAAGTGGAAATGGCTTAATTCACAATTGTCTTTTAGAGGGAGGGTTTTAATTGTCAATAACTTGGTTGCCTCAACATTATGGCATAAATTATCTTGTGTGGATCCGCCTGTTGGACTGATGTCCCGTTTGCAGACAATCTTAGTGAACTTTTTTTGGGACAGTTTTCACTGGGTTCCTCAAAGTGTGCTCTTTCTTCCTAAAGAGGAGGGAGGACAAGGGCTAGTCCACTTACCAAGCAGACTTGCTACTTTTCGTCTGCAGTTCGTCCAGAAGTTTCTGACTGGGCCTGTGGATCTGGTGTGGCGGAAGGTAGCAGGAATAATTCTACACGCAGTGGATGGACTCGGACTGGATGCTGCTCTCTTTTTAATGGATGTAAAGCAACTACGACTCGCTGGACTGCCTCAATTTTACTGTGGACTTTTCAAAGTGTGGGGACTGTTCAATGTGTGCAGGATGGAGGAAACCAAATCTTTATACTGGCTGTTACAGGAACCTCTCATTAAAGGAGCTCGTATGGACATTGCGAGTGGGAATGTCCCAGGACTCATGCAGAGACTGTGTGCTACCAAAACTGTGACATTGAGGCACATAATTGATGTGGCTGGACCTGAACTGAATGATCTAAATGCGGTGGCCCGTTTGTTGGGTCAGAAATCAATCCGCCACACATCAAATGTAGTAGAGATGTGGAAATCAAGGTTAACAAACGAGGAATTGTCTTTGATTAAAGAGTTTCAAAATGGAAGAGCAACATTTGATGTAAGAGACCCTTTTCCAAAGCTCGGGATGACACCAGACCTTAAAGAATTATCTGGTCCCTTGTTGGATCTGAATGGGTTACGAGATTTGGTATTGAATGAAGTGGGAGGGAAAGTGATGTACAAATGCTTTGTTAAGGTTTTAAATAAAGTCAAATTAAATGGAAGGATTGATACAGTTTGGAGAGAGAAACTTGGGTTGACAGAAGAAAGGAAGCCAGTGTGGAGAGTGCTGTACAAACCACCATTGATAAAACGATCAGGTGACTTACAGTGGAGGATTTTACATGGGGCTGTAGCTGTTAACGCTTTTATTTCAGTCATTAATCCCAATGTTGATGATAAATGTGTGTTTTGTGGATTGAGGGAAACCATCTTTCATTGTTTCCTAGAGTGTGAAAGGCTCCATGCACTTTTTGACTTGTTAGAGCTATTGTGTGGTAAATGGGGGGAAATTTTTACATCAGAGGTTTTTATTTTGGGGGCTGGGTATAATCAGAAACAAAAGATCAAATGGAAATTGATTAATTTTCTGTTTGGAGAGGCAAAGATGGCAATCTATAAAACAAGAAAGAACAGAATTGAAGATAGGTGTGGTCAAGAGATTAAAAATTTATTTAAGGCTTATGTCAAGTCAAGAATCGTTGTGGAGTTTAAGTATTATAAAGCAATGAATGATCTAGAAACTTTTAAATTACAGTGGTGTTACAACTCAATCTTCTGCACTGTGATGGAGGAAGAGCTCATTTTTGATTTGGTTTGGATTTGATGTGTGTTTCATATTTATGCTGATATGATTGAATAAAGTTTGTTGTTAAAAATCAAAAAATCTCTCTCGCGCTCCCTCTCCTTTTCTTTTTTCATTCTTTCTTTCTCTATCTATCTTTCTTTCTATCTATCTTTTTTCTTTCTCTCGCTCTCTCCCTTTCTTTCTTTCTTCCTTTCTTTCTCTCCCTTTCTTTCTTTCTTTCTTTCTTTCTTCCTTTCGTTCTTTTTTCTCTCTTTATCTCTCTCCCTTTCTTTCTTTTGTTTCTTTCTTTCTCTCTTTCTTTCTTTCTTTTTTTCTCTCTTTATCTCTCTCCCTTTCTTTCTTTCTTTCTTTCTCATTTTATCTTTTTTTCTCTCTTTCTTTCTTTCTTTCTTTCTCTCTCTCCCTTTCTTTCTTTCTTTCTTTCTTTCTTTTTTTCTCTCACTTTCTTTCTTCCTTTCATTCTTTTTTCTCTCTTTAGCTCTCTCCCTTTCTTTCTTTCTATCTTTCTTTTTTTCTCTCTTTATCTCTCTCCCTTTCTTTCTTCCTTCCTTTCTTTCTTTTTTCTCTCTTTATCTCTCTCCTTTTCTTTCTTTCTTTCTTTCTTCCTTTCTTTCTTTCTTCCTTTCTTTATTTCTTTCTTTCTTTCTCTCTCTCTCCCTTTCTTTCTTTCTTTTTTCTCTCTTTATCTCTCCCTTTCTTTCTTTCTTTCTTTCTTTCTCTCTTTATCTTTCTTTCTTTCTCTCTTTCTTTCTTTTTTTCTCTCCCTTTCTTTCTTTCTTTCTTTCTTCCTTTCGTTCTTTTTTTCTCTCTTTATCTCTCTTTCTTTCTTTCTTTCTTTCTCTCTTTCTTTCTTTCTTTCTTTTTTCTCTCTTTATCTCTCTCCCTTTCTTTCTTTCTTTCTCATGTTATCTTTTTTTCTCTCTTTCTTTCTTTCTTTTTTTCTCTCCCTTTCTTTCTTTCTTTTTTCTCTCTTTATCTCTCTCCCTTTCTTTCTTTCTTTCTTTCTTTCTTTCTCATTTTATCTTTTTTCTCTCTTTCTTTCTTTCTTTCTTTCTTTCTTTTTTTCTCTCCCTTTCTTTCTTTCTTTCTTTCTTTTTTCTCTCCCTTTCTTTCTTTCTTTCTTTCTTTCTTTCTTTCTTTCTTTCTTTCTTTCTTTCTTTCTTTCTTCCTTTCATTCTTTTTTCTCTCTTTATCTCTCTCCCTTTCTTTCTTTCTTTCTTTCTCATTTTATCTTTTTTTCTCTCTTTCTTTCTTTCTTTCTTTCTTTCTTTCTTTCTTTCTTTCTTTCTTTCTCTCTCTCCCTTTCTTTCTTTCTTTCTTTCTTTTTTCTCTCCCTTTCTTTCTTTCTTTCTTTCTTCCTTTCATTCTTTTTTCTCTCTTTATCTCTCTCCCTTTCTTTCTTTCTATCTTTCTTTTTTCTCTCTTTATCTCTCTCCCTTTCTTTCTTTCTTCCTTTCTTTTTTTCTCTCTTTATCTCTCTCCTTTTCTTTCTTTCTTTCTTTCTTTCTTTCTTTCTTTCTTTCTTTCTTTCTCTCTCCCTTTCTTTCTTTCTTTCTTTCTTTCTTTCTTTCTTTCTCCCTTTCTTTCTTTCTTTCTTTCCTTTTTCTTTCCGTCTTTGAGTTAGTTCGTTGCCCATATTTGTAAGATAATTTTTTTTTACACTCATCTTTGACTAATGTATTTCTCTCTCTCTCTTTATAGGTCACATCTCAAGACATTTTTTTATGTAAAGATTTACAGTACAAGCAGTAAAAATAAAGTATTCTTGTGTTCTCTTGTATTTAATGCTCCACAATACACAACCCATGTGAAACCTGAAATGTGATATTTTCAACTTCAGGGGCCTTTAAACACCTAATTTGAAATAATTAGAAAAAACTAACGGTCAGGTTTAATACAGGACGTCCCATACAGTATACAAACCTCATATCAAACCATATTACTGTAGCATTTTGGAGATATTACACTCTAATTGACTTTAGAGGTGTATAAATAACTCATTTCAAATAAGTAGAAAAAAATAATGGTCAGGTTTAACACGGGACGTCCCATACAGTATACAAACCTCATATCAAACCATATTACTGTAGCCTTTTGGAGATATTACACTCTAATTGACTTTAGAGGTGTATAAATAACTCATTTCAAATAAGTAGAAAAAAATAATGGTCAGGTTTAACACGGGACGTCCCATACAGTATACAAACCTCATATCAAACCATTTTACTGTAGCATTTTGGAGATATTACACTCTAATTGACTTTAGAGGTGTATAAATAACTCATTTCAAATAAGTAGAAAAAAATAACGGTAACATTTAACACGGCACGTCCCATACAGTATACAAACCTCATATCAAACCATTTTACTGTAGCATTTTGGAGATATTACACTCTAATTGACTTTAGAGCTGTATAAATAACTCATTTCAAATAAGTAGAAAAAACTAACGGTAACATTTAACACGGCACGTCCCATACAGTATACAAACCTCATATCAAACCATTTTACTGTAGCATTTTGGAGATATTACACTCTAATTGACTTTAGAGGTGTATAAATAACTCATTTCAAATAAGTAGAGAAAAATAACGGTAACGTTTAACACGGGACGTCCCATACAGTATACAAACCTCATATCAAACCATATTACTGTAGCATTTTGGAGATATTACACTCTAATTGACTTTAGAGGTGTATAAATAACTCATTTCAAATAAGTAGAAAAAAATAACGGTAACATTTAACACGGGACGTCCCATACAGTATACAAACCTTATATCAAACCATTTTACTGTTGCATTTTGGAGATATTACACTCTAATTGACTTTAGAGCTGTATAAATAACTCATTTCAAATAAGTAGAAAAAAGTAACGGTCAGGTTTAACACGGGACGTCCCATACAGTATACAAACCTCATATCAAACCATTTTACTGTAGCATTTTGGAGATATTACACTCTAATTGACTTTAGAGCTGTATAAATAACTCATTTCAAATAATTAGAAAAAAATAACGGTAACGTTTAACACGGGACGTCCCATACAGTATACAAACCTCATATCAAACCATTTTACTGTAGCATTTTGGAGATATTACACTCTAATTGACTTTAGAGGTGTATAAATAACTCATTTCAAATAAGTAGAAAAAAATAACGGTAACATTTAACACGGCACGTCCCATACAGTATACAAACCTCATATCAAACCATTTTACTGTAGCATTTTGGAGATATTACACTCTAATTGACTTTAGAGGTGTATAAATAACTCATTTCAAATAAGTAGAGAAAAATAACGGTAACGTTTAACACGGGACGTCCCATACAGTATACTAACCTCATATCAAACCATTTTACTGTAGCATTTTGGAGATATTACACTCTAATTGACTTTAGAGGTGTATAAGTAACTCATTTCAAATAAGTAGAGAAAAATAACGGTAACGTTTAACACAGGAACCTCATATCAAACCATTCTTTCTTTCTTTCCTTTTTCTTTCCGTCTTTGAGTTAGTTCGTTGCCCATATTTGTAAGATAATTTTTTTTTACACTCATCTTTGACTAATGTATTTCTCTCTCTCTCTTTATAGGTCACATCTCAAGACATTTTTTTATGTAAAGATTTACAGTACAAGCAGTAAAAATAAAGTATTCTTGTGTTCTCTTGTATTTAATGCTCCACAATACACAACCCATGTGAAACCTGAAATGTGATATTTTCAACTTCAGGGGCCTTTAAACACCTAATTTGAAATAATTAGAAAAAACTAACGGTCAGGTTTAATACAGGACGTCCCATACAGTATACAAACCATTTTACTGTAGCATTTTGGAGATATTACACTTTAATTGACTTTAGAGCTGTATAAATAACTCATTTCAAATAAGTAGAAAAAAATAATGGTCAGGTTTAACACGGGACGTCCCATACAGTATACAAACCTCATATCAAACCATTTTACTGTAGCATTTTGGAGATATTACACTTTAATTGACTTTAGAGGTGTATAAATAACTCATTTCAAATAAGTAGAAAAAAATAACGGTCAGGTTTAACACAGGACGTCCCATACAGTATACAAACCTCATATCAAACCATTTTACTGTAGCATTTTGGAGATATTACACTTTAATTGACTTTAAAGATGTAAAAAAAACTTCGGTCCCACTTTATATTAAGTGGCCCTAATACCTGTAAACTTACATGGTAACCACATATGTACATAGTATGTAACTACAGTGTAAGTACACATTGGTACATAGTATCTACAGCTGTAACATTTGTGTAACTACACGTATGTCACAGCCCACGGAATGGTATGTGTAAGTACAAATGTGTAACAGGACATTGGTAACAACACTTTTTCCCCATCTGTAAGTACACATGTGTAACAGGAATTATGTAACTACATTTTGTAACAACAATATGTATTTGTTGTTCCACTTCTACACACAGTCTTAAAATTATACAGTAAGTTGTGACCGTTTTACACTTCATATTAAGTGGACAGTTCCTGAGGAGTTACCATGTAACGACACTGATGGTACACAACAATTACACTTTATATTAAGTGGACAGTTCCTGAGGAGTTACCATGTAACGACACTGATGGTACACAACAATTACACTTTATATTAAGTGGACAGTTCCTGAGGAGTTACCATGTAACGACACTGATGGTACACAACAATTACACTTTATATTAAGTGGACAGTTCCTGAGGAGTTACCATGTAAGTACACTGGAATCACAAGGGGAAACTTTAGTTGTAATTCAACATTAGTCCTGCCAGTCATAAATACATGTATTCCAAACTGGTAACTGCAGAATTTAAGACTGCGTGTGGAAGTGGAGCAACTTGTGTAAATACATAGTTGTTGTTACAAAATGTAGTTACATAATTCCTGTTACTATGTGTACTCACTGAAGTGAAAAAGTGTTGTTACCAATGTCCTATTACACATTTGAACTTACACATACCATTCCGAGGGTTGTTACATATGTGTAGTTTCACAAATAATACAGTTGTAGATAATATGTACAAATGTGTACTTACACTGTAGTTACATACTATGTACATATGTAGTTACCATGTAAGTTCACAGGTATTAGGGCCACTTAATATAAAGTGGGACCAAAACTTCTCAGCTTCTCACACATGAAATTGTACAGTACATACTTTACTGACAAGAAAGTATTAAGACTACGTGATTTATCTTACATTGATGCTTGATAGTTTGCTACTTTCTTACTGAAATACCGTAGGATTTAAAAAAAAACCATGCAATTTGTTTATACAAGCAATTTGTTTTATTAACAAAATAAACTTTTTGAAATTTGTCATAAAAGACCACACACATGCACAAACATAAATAAAAAAGCAATGTCTTCCTTATACCCTGCTAATAAAAAATATATAAAATAAAAACGTCACTTTACATGGCTACCTTAAATAGACAATTTTAAATGACAGTGAAACAATAGAAAAAATAATATTAAAGCAATGAAAACAACCTGGTCTCATTATGAAAATGTACCTCTGGCAACGTTTTTGCAAACCGCCAAAATACGTACCAATAAGTACATATCTCTGCAGTTTCAAAGTGAAATGAACACTAGAGGCAGTAAAACAGCAAGCACTTTTTATCGTTTTTTTTTCTCCATGTAAATGAATACATTTTGGAGTGTGCGTCACTTAATCTGCTCCATATGCTCGGCTTTTTTTATATAATAAGTTTGCTCAGTAGCTCAGCTGGTACAGATTTGTACTTGTAATAATGAAAGCTCAGGTACGAATCCCGTGAAAGACAAGTCATGATAAAAGAGCTCAAAGATGAGTTCACATAAGCTAACAAGACATGGTTACTATTGTATTTTTGTCACATTTGCTTTTGTTAACACTATTGGTTAGGTTTAGGGTTCAGTGTAGGTGTACGTTAAAAAAACAATGTCACAAAACGTCAGATTGACGCTCATCTGTTCCGGGAAAAAAACGAAGCTTTTGGCGGCACCCAGTGGACATATCACTTTGAAACTGCAGTGATATGTACAAATTGGTACGTATTTGGGGGGTTGCAAAAACGTTGCCAGAGGTACATTTTCGCAATGAGACCAGGCTGAATGAAAAGGTAAACTGAAACCTCAGGATATTTCACACATTTGTTGCATGGGTCCTATCAAGAAAAATTAAACATAATTTAGGAGTAATTTAACTTCCTAAATTGGATTCATGAAACAAATGTTTCTTTTTTAGATTTAGCCAGTACAATTGTGGCATTTCCAGTCATCATCTCCAGTAATGGCATTTTTGGGTATCTTCACACAGTTAGGATGATACCACTCCTTGCACAACGAACATTCAACCATTACTTCCCTGTAGTGTGCAGTCCTGCATATGCAGTACACATTCACATGTGTGTGTCCTGAATTTGCTACGCCAACTCTTGGCTCTGTTTTAAAATGTATTTTGCCTTTCCTGAAGGAAGACAGAAGTTCTGTCCTCAACCGGCCCTCGCGGAACTTGCAGTTTTCTGGCCTCAGGTTGCAGCACAATGCAAATGCAAACGCTATTGCAAACAAACCACAGTTGCTACAATTCGACTGATGTTGAACAGCAGGATAAATAACCGTAAATTGGTTTTCCATTGGCCTAAGTAACCATGACAAAATTTGTTTGTCTTTGTTGTTCAGCACTGTTGAAAGACTGTCATAAATGCAAACTTCATTGTTCCTGCAAAACAGGTTGCTAGCAGTTACCCAGTGGTTGCCCCCAGTGTGCAAAATTTGTACAAATGGGCTGCTTGGAGTACCCACAATCCCTCCATTGTGTAAAACACTAAATAAAACACTGGATTGGAAGCCATGGATTTGAGGGTAATCGCTTGCAAGCAAATATGATGCGAAATCTATCTCATCACAGCTAAGCCAATGGTGCGGATGGAGAACAGCAGTCAATTTGCTAAGTTTTGGGACCTTTTGAGGCCTTTGTAGTCTTAATGCTGTTTTTTTTTGGGGAGGGGTCTGTTCCTTGCCAGCATGGTCCATAGTTCTAGATAGATAGATAGATAGATAGATAGATAGATAGATAGATAGATAGATAGATAGATAGATAGATAGATAGATAGATAGATAGATAGATAGATAGATAGATAGATAGATAGATAGATAGATAGATAGATAGATAGATAGATAGATAGATAGATATTAACTATTCACGTTAACTATTCACGTTAACTAAAAGTGTTAATTCTTTCATTTTAAGTCATACCTTCTCTGACTTGGGTCTAGTTGAGCTGGTGTCTGTCGCTGTCTTTGCTCCCTCCAGTACCGCTTTGCCTCCTTTGGCTGCAGTCTAAATCATTCACATCACACAAAGGAAGATACAGCTCGCTGGAAACACTGGCAAAACTCTTTAAACAAAGACTTTCACAATGGCATTGAAGTCATACCTTATCTGACTTGGGTCTAGTTGAGCTGGTGTCTGTCACTGTCTTTGCTCCCTCCAGTACCGCTTTGCCTCCTTTGGCGGCAGTCTAAATCATTCACATCACACAAAGGAAGATACAGCTCGCTGGAAACACTGGCAAAACTCTTTAAACAAAGACTTTCACAATGGCATTGAAGTCATACCTTATCTGACTTGGGTCTAGTTGAGCTGGTGTCTGTCGCTGTCTTTGCTCCCTCCAGTACCGTTTTGCCTCCTTTGGCGGCAGTCTAAATCATTCACATCACACAAAGGAAGATACAGCTCGCTGGAAACACTGGCAAAACTCTTTAAACAAAGACTTTCACAATGGCATTGAAGTCATACCTTCTCTGACTTGGGTCTAGTTGAGCTGGTGTCTGTCACTGTCTTTGCTCCCTCCAGTACCGCTTTGCCTCCTTTGGCGGCAGTCTAAATCATTCAGAAGTTATATTTCATACATCACATACACTAAAAATAGATTTTTGACTTTAAAAATTATTAAATTATCAGTGCATTTACATTTCAAATCTGGATTCAAAATATTATTTAAAAAACTGAATATATTTTAAATGTTATAAAGTATGCTAAAAACATTAGCCATGTTTTTATTTAAAATCGTAAGGAACAATGAAGTGTGATAATATTTTAGATGCTACTGCAATACCACTTTGGTTTTCTTGAATGGGAAACCCTTCTTTATTGGCGTGACGTAGATGCCTTTCTTGGAAGGCTTCCTTTCTCTCCAGCGTTCCACATTTATCCTGTATGTCTTAAATAAAGTAGATTCATTGGAAGGATTACTTAAGAAATAAGTACAGGTAAGTACTTATACTGAAGGTAAAGATTTCAATAAACTTACTTTTCTCTTGCGTGTAGAGTCAGAGAACTCCATTAAGAGAGCATTATGAGTCTGTTGGTAAATTTGCACAAAGTCATCAAGCCTTGTGAGACGACGTCTCTGGAATCGAATTTTTTTTAGATCCCATTGACTTTTTTCCATAATACCCTGAGTCTTGTTGTCCTCAGTGTAGTTCTACATTATTGGATAAATTAAATAGTGAGAGTTAAAGAGTACATATTTTATGCATGTAATTTTGGACAAGTTATGTATTCACTGAGTAAGACATTATCAAACATGTACCTGTGTGCCTGACTGACTGCAACGCATAAAAATCTTGGACAAATGTTTGTAGGCTGGTCCTTTTCCGTGGCGGCCAAGATCACCTATTTTAAAGTAACTAATTACTCAGATCTTAAAATGTATTATGATGAATACCCACAACATATTATTTACCGCAGTGAACACAAAGTAATGGGTCAGATATGGCATTTAATATTTTCTTCCACTACAATGAGGTAAATATATGTTGATTTAAGATGATATTTTTTTACTTTAACGTTATGGCTGTAACTAAGTAAAATATTTGCCATTGTTCAAATCCCACAACCTCACCCCAAGCAATCCTCAAAAATAAGTTGTCACTTACCCAGCATGAGACCAGACCACAAAACTGCCTGAGGTAGGAAATATTTTGCAAGGTTAGGCATGAATGTAGGTGAATGATACTCATTTGTCTCCCCCTTTTCATCAACAGGTGCATTTGCCAATATTTCCTCAAAATGTCTTTGAAATGTTGTGGGTCCCATGGTGATCTGCAAATGAACAGATACAGTCTCTATTTAAGCATACAAACATCTGGATTATTAAGTGTGTTTCCATAAAAGGATGGAAAGAGAATACTGTATCAGTACTTGATGCTACGGTATATGAAATCATGAGTGACGATTTTTGAGGCCCATATGTCATCACATAAGACCAATGCTACATTACACTTCATGCTGTGTCACTCAAATCTGTTACAGTGCCCTAACATAATTGCAGCGTCATACTACGATCATACATCATGATATAAGTATGTTATAACAACATTGAAGTGAACCAGAAACATACAGCTGTACACTGCACAAATCAGACAAACCTCAAAGTCATTTTCTGCATGGTCGCTGCTTTCATAAAAGCCAATTGTTTGCAACCTGTTCTGAAGGTTTTGGAAGTGTTTTTCCACATTGTCACCACTCTGAGGACTTGAGAACAGGACAGCCATGCTTGTGATGATGTCATCCATTTCCATCAGTGTGGCAGCACTTGTCAGGAGGCCAAAAAGATGCATGGACAGTCTGTAGTGTTTGGGGGAACTGACAATCACAATAAATTTAAGTTTAATGTATTTTAGTGTATACAGTATATATATATATATATATATATACATTAAATATACTTACTGTTTCCTGCAGAACACTTTTGCATTTTTCATGATGTGACTTAGGCAGCGATGAAGAATTGGCATGTTCAAGACCTCTTTCAGCTGGCCAGTGACAATGTCAAAGTACACGCTGAGCAAACTCTCCAAAGGTAGTTTACAGAAAGTGTATGCAACAGCTTGCATCAGAACAAGGGACCCATCACACATTATCATCACAGGTCTCCTCACAGATTTCCTTCCAAACAATTTGTAATAATCTGTTTGAAATGACTCCATAAAAAATAACACTGATGCAGTGGTGTGTTGGCAGGTCACATAAGTTGCAACAGGGATAGGGGAGGATCCTTTGATAGGATGCCTCACCACCAACTCATACACATAAAAAGGTGCTGATTTCCCTCGAGCTTTTTGCACAATGCTTCCTGTGGCATCAATATACACAATATCATCCCTGCATCGTTGATGGAACAGTCTGATTGTGTTTTTGGACCACAGCATGACTCCTTTGGGGTGCAAGAGCACCTTTTGAAGAACTTCATTGTCTTCATCCGTTTTTTCCTCCACCATTTTGAGAAGACTTAATATCTCGTTGTCATGCCTTCTGAATTTTTTTCGTGTCATGTAGGCTATGTTTTTGAGGACTGCAGCTGTAGGTGCCTGGTCTCTACATCCTGAATCAAAGACTTTGGGTTGGATTTTGTCCAGACACTGCAAATGTAAGGCCCTTGGAAGCACTGATTCAAGTTGTTTTCCAAAAATGTCTCTTTTATCAGCCCGAACATATCTTCTTTTTAATTCTTCCATACTGTGACAGATCTCCTCTCCCTGAAACGTCACCCAGGCCTTGAGGGTACTCTCATCTCTCACAGTGACCTCAACACAAACTGGGCAATCTGAAAATGTGCAGTATCCCAAACATTTAAATAAAGGCCCTTTTCTTGTGGACATTTTATTTTTCACAGTGTGCCTTTTAAAAGCAATGCTGCAGTATGGATGGACAGATTGTACTCCCTTTGAGATTATATTTGTCCACTGCAGATCTTTAAACTGGTGTCCAGCCTGTCGTTTTCTCAGGTCACTCCACTCCTTGGTGTCCATTAAAAAAAAACATGGGCCTGTCGGCAGCTTTTGCCGAAAAAAAAAGGCTATCAGCTGGACCTTTATTTTCAGACGATGTTTCTGATCCTTGGCTAGAATCCTGTCTTTCTGTGAGCTAAATGAAAGAATTTTTTTTTAAATTTATTAACTGTAGTTCAGTGTAAATACTTTTAGTAATGATTTTTGTTTTGTGGTTTTACTGTTATTACATGGAATTAAGTTAAGTGAGATAAAACATATTTTTATATCATTTTATGTTGTTTAAAGAACAAATTATTCTGTGTTTGTTTCTTTTAGAACTGTTTTCGTTGTCAGGACAAGTTTAAACTTCAATTGTACAGTTTGACAAAAACATAGCAAATATAATTAATGTGTTTGTATTTGC
Source organism: Gobio gobio (assembly GCF_949357685.1). Classification (NCBI taxonomy): domain Eukaryota; kingdom Metazoa; phylum Chordata; class Actinopteri; order Cypriniformes; family Gobionidae; genus Gobio; species Gobio gobio. The sequence goes on along the minus strand of NW_027645660.1, from coordinate 98,706 downwards.
TCTAATAGCAAAATAAATAAATATCCTACAGTATTTACAGTACTTTCCAATGGAGGGAAAAAATACAAAGAGAGATTGATTATATTGGTCAGAAGAAGAAAGATGCAAAAATTATCCCCAAACCCTATATTTAAAAAAACACCCTTACTGCAGCATTAATTTATTTTCTTTTTGTGGTAATTTACTGCATACTTCTGGATGGTTAAAAGGTTAAGTTTTAAATGATCACACAAATTACAACATTCGGTAACACTTTATAATAACTGCATGCTATCAATCATTAGTTAAGCATTAGTAAACAATTAATTCATCATTTATAAAGCATTAATATACATTAGTAAGCAGTTTATAAATGCAGCTACAAATGCTTTATTCTTGATTTATAAGTATATATATATATATATATATATATATATATATATATATATATATATATATATATATATATATATATATATATATATATATATATATATTTATATATAATGTGATTAATAATTGTATTTTCATACTTTGTTAATGATTAATTTATCATTTCTAAATGAAGTATTGCATTATTTACAAACCAGTTATTTAGTAGTTATCAGTTGCTCATAAGATCACTTAGAAAGTGTAAGTAAATGATTATTAAACTATTTAAATGTACATTCATTAATCTTATTATTCAGACATATAGTAGTTACTTAGTGTGTTAGTAAATGCTTTATTAACATGTATTTCTACTGTAAGTCAGGGTTATTTCAGGTAGTTAAAAAGGATTTACTAGTGGTCAGTTAACTATTTGTGTGAGCTCATCTAAAGTGGGGACTAGTTATTACTTGTAAAGCATTTACAAAGATTCAAAGGCTCATTTAAATATTTTGATGTTCTGTATCACTGTGTTGTGTTTGTTTAATTTTTTGGTTTAAAAGATAAATTAGCCTTTAAATCTTTTTTTATAAATGCTTTACAAGTCATAAGTAGTCCTCACTTTAGTTGAGCTCACACACACAGTTAACTGACCACTACTAAATGCTTTATAACTACCTGAATTTACTACATTTACTTACACTTTCTAAGTGATCTTATGAATCATTGATAACTCCTGAACAACTGGTTTGAAAATAATGCAATACCTCATTTAGAAATGATACATTGATCATTAATAAAGTATGAAAATACAATTATTAAACACATGATAGATATGCTTTTAAATAAAATATAAAGCATTTATAGCTGTATTTATAAACTGCTTACTAATGTCTATTAATACTGTATAAAGGATGAATGAACTGTTTGCTAATGCTTAACTAATGATTGATAGCGTGCAGTTATTATAAAGTGTTGCCCAACATTATTATATACATATCAGGTGAATGCTACCTGCATATCAAAGTAGATTAGTTGCTTAAAAACGGCTTTACCTTGGATAAAGGAGACTCAACCTCCACAAGATCCTTGGCCTCATACTCGATGTTGGAGTCAAGTGCAGTATCAGGACTTCCCAGAGGAGAACACTTAGATGTACAGTGGGAAAAAAAGGAGCAAACATTGTTGTTGGACCACACCAGTGTGCGATCAAACAATTTTAAAGGAATTGCAATGTCATATTGTGTTCTTCAGTCTCAGACATTAAAATGCTGTGATGAACAAAGGCTTTACCTTGGATAAAGGAGACTCAACCTCCACAAGATCCTTGGCATCATACTCGATGTTGGAGTCAAGTGCAGTATCAGGACTTCCCAGAGGAGAACACTTAGATGTACAGTGGGAAAAAAAGGAGCAAACATTGTTGTTGGACCACACCAGTGTGCGATCAAACAATTTTAAAGGAATTGCAATGTCATATTGTGTTCTTCAGTCTCAGACATTAAAATGCTGTGATGAACAAAGGCTTTACCTTGGATAAAGGAGACTCAACCTCCACAAGATCCTTGGCATCATACTCGATGTTGGAGTCAAGTGCAGCATCAGGACTTCCCAGAGGAGAACACTTAGATGTACAGTGGGAAAAAAAGGAGCAAACATTGTTGTTGGACCACACCAGTGTGCGATCAAACAATCTTAAAGGAATTGCAATGTCATATTGTGTTCTTCAGTCTCAGACATTAAAATGCTGTGTTGAACAAAGGCTTTACCTTGGATAAAGGAGACTCAACCTCCACAAGATCCTTGGCCTCATACTCATTGTCGGAGTCAAGTGCAGCATCAGAACACTTAGATGTACAGTGAACATTTTTTAAAGGAATTGCAATGGCATAGAAAGATTAAAATCAATTATGCAACAATTGATTCTGTTTTGGTCCTTTCGTAAGCTTAGGTGTTACTACATATAACAACTGCAAAATAAGTAAATAAAAAAATAGAATAACTTGCAGATTTGAGCAAGGCCATGCTATACTGATAGTCATGATTGCATTGATCTGTCTATATGTCTGCCTATAATCAACCCAACATTTAAATATTTGCAAAATTGTAGTTTTTGCTAATTCAAATATTTTTAATTTCAATTATTGTTTAAAGTCAGTCCACATTATGGTTGTGTGAAACAAAGTATATTGCACAATAACGTGACCCTGTGTCTTTTCTGTTTCAAAGTAAACTTTCCAGGGCAGACCAGCACAAGCAGTAGAAACTGATGCTGATTGTGAGAGAAGAGGTTTTTGAAGCTAATTATCCATCAATGAAGGTTCTCACTATTTATTAAATTTGGTAATTGTAAAACTCTTTTGTTGCTTTTGAATTATTGGAAAGGACTGCCCACTGTAGTAAAAAGTTCAGTTTCAAAAGTTAAACCTAAAATTATAAAAATATACAAACCAAAAAAGAAAGAATAAGGAACAACATATGAACAATTATTTGATGTACATGGACTTAATCTACAATTTTAGGTGCATTTAACAAAGAAACAACAGAGACAGAGACTCTGCCTCCAACACATCTCTACTCTCAGACTCTGTTGCTTTTCAGAGTTATGAAAGGACTGCCCAGGGTAGAAGGCTTAGATATACAAAAACACAAAAAGCAACAAAAGTTATCAGGGCACAAAACCTGGCATGCACAGAAAACTGTTAAGTATAATTTAAATTATATAATATAATATAACATAATATAATATAACTATGCATTACAATAACAACAACCTTGGGGGACGGAGACTCTGGCTCCAACACATCTCTCTCCTCTGGACTGCCTTCAGGAGGCTCCTTATACAATGGGCAATAGTGAAAAGTTCAACCAAAGACAAACGATTTTTTTTATATTTGTAACATTTTATTTACAACAATTTTGTTGTTGTTGTTAATAAATTACTTTATAATTTATATTTTTGGTCACAATATTACCTTCAAGTTTGCCAAAAAAATATTCCTTAGTCGTATTCTGTTCGATAATGAATTTGGAACCTGCAAAGACATGCAAATTGTCCCCCAGGTGCCATCAGAATGATATGCACTTTCATCCGTAGCACGGCCGTGTGTAACGTTCTGTATGTCTTGCAAAGTGAGCGTAATTTTACGACTCTGTAAATTAAACAAAACATTTTTTTTTAATAATAAAAAATTATTTATTGGCAATTCAGATGTCAAATAGCAGCTTACAGCTATCGAATAGCCTATATGAAAATGTTACGTACCTTCCCAAAATGCTTGAAACAGTATCTTCTGAAATGTACAATAATTAAATATTATTTGGGTAACACTTTAGAATACTGTATCTTACCTACTGCATAACTAATAAGGAATTATTGAAGAACTAATAGGTAATTATTCATTAACACTTAAGTCACTACTGTTAACTACTAAGGAAAGTGTGTTAACTAATTAGTATGTAATAGAATTTTATGATTGTGTTAAGTTTCAGTTAGTTAATCAATAACTAATGAATTCTGTTATAACTCCTGAAGAACTATTATTAATTATCTATTAATTAAGGTTCAAGAAAAATAACTAAGAAGTAACTACTAATGAACAGTCATACACAGTGGTTACTAGTCTGTTTTATTTTAGCAGTGCAGTGGTGGATGAAGTACACAAATCAAGTACTTGAGTAAAAGTAGATAACCCAATAAAATATTACTCCAGTAAAATTATAAAATATTGGCCTATTAATTTTCAAAATTACCTCAGTAAAAATACAAAGGTAATTACTTGAAAAATAAAAAGCACTGATCAATGTTTTTTTTTTTTCAAGCCAGTTTTAGTCATTCTTCAGCACTTATAATAAAGATAAGTGCAGACATTTACTAGGCTATATATTGATCTGCAAATAAGCAAACTTTTTATTTAATTAGCAAAACGTATCATAATGTATGATAACTTATCTATTTTACAAAGGTTTAGATAATACCGTTAATAGAGTGTTTTTTTACAGTAAGTTTGATTTGAGAGATTGATTTGAGAGAATTATGTATTAATTACTAATGAGTTCCCTATATTTTCACTTTAGAATACTGTTCCAGGTTCCAAGTAATTCCTGAAGAATTATTTAATAATTCTTTATTAATTACCAATTAATTTCCTTACATGTAACCTAAAACAGTGTGCTAAAGTGAACATGTAAGGAAATGAATTGGTAATTAATACATAATTATTAGATAATTCTTCAGGAATTACTTGGAACCTGGAACAGTATTCTAAAGTGAGAATATAGGGAACTCATTAGTAATTAATAAATAATTATCAAATAATTATCCAGGAATTAGGCTACTTGTAACCTAAAACAGTGTGCTAAAGTGAACAAGTAGCCTAATTCCTGGATAATTATTTGATAATTATTTATTAATTACTAATGAGTTCCCTATATTCTCACTTTAGAATACTGTTCCAGGTTCCAAGTAATTCCTGAAGAATTATCTAATAATTATTTATTAATTACCAATTCATTTCCTTACATGTTCACTTTGTAACACTGTTTCAGGTTATAAGTAGCCTAATTCCTGGATAATTATTTTATAATTATGTATTAATTACTAATGAGTTCCCTATATTTTCACTTTAGAATACTGTTCCAGGTTATAAGTAATTCCTGAAGAATTATTTGGTAATTATTTATGAATTACTAATAAGGTCCCTATATTTTCAGTTTCCCTCAGTCGTTGCCTCAAACATGAATTTACTCAATGTCATTCTATGCTGAGGAAAACAGACACAGTACTGTATATAAAATATAAAAACTAATCAGAGGTTAGTTTTGTATGACTGTTCATTAGTAGTTAAATCTTAGTTATTTTTCTTGAACCTTAATTAGTAGATAATTTGTAGTAGTTCTTCAGGAGTTATGACAGAATTCATTATTTATTCATTAACTAACTGTTACTTAACACAATCATAAAAATATATTACATACTGATTAGTTAAAACATCTTCCTTAGTAGTTAACAGTAGTGAAGAAGTAGTTAATGAATAATTACCTATTAGTTCTTCATTAATTCCTTATTAGTTATGCAGTAAGTAAGATACAGTATTCTAAAGTGTTACCATTATTTGTAAACAACATGGCAACATTAAACCAATAGTTAATGAAGAAATATCTATCACAGTACGGTTAAAGCATAAATTAATTACATAAAAAATTTACCAACTTACCGCTCTTTCTGTCGCCTCATGATGCTGTTTTAAAGACTGAAATGTGATTCCACAAAATATTTTTTCAAGCTATTAAACGTTTTAAATTAACGTAGCACCCGTTTCGTTATCATGCACTGATCACGCAGTGATTCGGCCAATCAGGACACTGTGCGCATTTAGAGGATAGGCTGAAAGGCCCCGCCTCACAGGTGCACACATGAGTTGATCATGCATCTGAAGAGCCAATGAGAATGGAACAGATGATGCTGCATGTCATAAAACTTTATAAACTTGTTTTATATTTGAGTGCAACACAAAATAACCATTTTAAGTGTTTTTTCCTATTACTTTACAATACTTTCCAGGTCCGTAGCCAGGACCTTTTTGCAGTTTTTCTCCTCCTTTTGTATTTATTATGAGGTTCATATACTTCATTTTGGTGACCTTTTATGCACTTATTTGTGCTGGATTAGCTTGTCTGCTGGTCTCTTAACGAGCATGCTTATTGATGCACCTAAAATATGCATTGTTGTCAAATTTGCATTAGTGCTCTAGTACCAAGCCTTCATTTATGTGTGAGAATTTTCAGATTTATGCTGGAATTATTTATTTTATTTGCCAAATTCTATAAAAAGGCTTTCTATTTTAGTGACACCTGTGTGTGTTTGTGTGTGTGCGTACATGTGTGTGTGTAAGTGTTCATGTTCGTTCCACATTGCATTTGTGCTCTAGAACCAGGCCTTCGTTGTGGTATAAAACATTTCTGATTTATTCTGGATTTAATCATATTCTTTGATTTTCTGAATTTTCCCATTCATTTCAATATGTAAAGACCATAAGTGTAAACTTTTTTTTTACACACCTTTAGAACAACCGAATCAAGCCCAGTTTTTTTTTTATTGTGTGTGTTTAGAGAAAAATTCACAAAATTGTATGCAACTGAGATAAAGGGAACCATGTTTATTAACTACGGAAACATTGATTGGGGTCATATAGACCCCAAGGACAGTAACAAAAAATAACACAAGTAGGCTACTCTCAGGGAAAAAATATCTAAATGAAAACAAACTGAAAATGCTACAGTAAAAACACTGTTAGCATGTAAGTTATAATATATAGCCTATAAAATAAAATAAAAATCATCCTTAGAACCAGAAAAAAATATTTTTTAATTTAATAATTTGTCATGTCATTACATTGTTTAGAGAATGTCCTATGTAGTAGACACCATCAAAATAAGTAAAATCAAATAAAAATTAAATTTGAAAAAATAATTCACCAATAAATTTTTAAGTTTCAGGATTTTTTTTAAACCAAACTTTGTATAAAGATGTAATGAAAGACATACCTGAATTAATGGATATACCATTTCACTTTATGCAGTATGTGGGCAAAATGGCTGTATAGTATCATTCAATGATGATGATTAGCCATTCAGTCATATCCGATTCTTGTAGATCCGATATGGGCCGTCTCTCGTCATGCTCTTCTTTCTTTCTTTCTTTCTTTCTTTCTTTCTTTCTTTCTTTCTTTCTTTCTTTCTTTCTTTCTTTCTTTCTTTCTTTCTTTCTTTCTTTCTTTCTTTCTTTCTTTTTTTCTTTCTTTCTTTTTTTTCTACTTATTTGAAATGAGTTATTTATACAGCTCTAAAGTCAATTAGAGTGTAATATCTCCAAAATGCTACAGTAAAATGGTTTGATATGAGGTTTGTATACTGTATGGGACGTCCCGTGTTAAACCTTACCATTATTTTTTTCTACTTATTTGAAATTAGTTATTTATACAGCTCCAAAGTCAATTAAAGTGTAATATCTCCAAAATGCTACAGTAAAATGGTTTGATATGAGGTTTGTATACTGTATGGGACGTCCCGTGTTAAACGTTACCGTTATTTTTTTCTAATTATTTGAAATGAGTTATTTATACAGCTCTAAAGTCAATTAGAGTGTAATATCTCCAAAATGCTACAGTAAAATGGTTTGATATAAGGTTTGTATACTGTATGGGACGTCCCGTGTTAAACCTGACCATTATTTTTCTCTACTTATTTGAAATGAGTTACTTATACACCTCTAAAGTCAATTAGAGTGTAATATCTCCAAAATGCTACAGTAAAATGGTTTGATATGAGGTTAGTATACTGTATGGGACGTCCCGTGTTAAACGTTACCGTTATTTTTCTCTACTTATTTGAAATGAGTTATTTATACAGCTCTAAAGTCAATTAGAGTGTAATATCTCCAAAATGCTACAGTAAAATGGTTTGATATGAGGTTTGTATACTGTATGGGACGTCCCGTGTTAAACGTTACCGTTATTTTTTTCTACTTATTTGAAATGAGTTATTTATACACCTCTAAAGTCAATTAGAGTGTAATATCTCCAAAATGCTACAGTAAAATGGTTTGATATGAGGTTTGTATACTGTATGGGACGTGCCGTGTTAAATGTTACCGTTATTTTTTTCTACTTATTTGAAATGAGTTATTTATACACCTCTAAAGTCAATTAGAGTGTAATATCTCCAAAATGCTACAGTAATATGGTTTGATATGAGGTTTGTATACTGTATGGGACGTCCCGTGTTAAACGTTACCGTTATTTTTCTCTACTTATTTTAAATGAGTTATTTATACAGCTCTAAAGTCAATTAGAGTGTAATATCTCCAAAATGCTACAGTAAAATGGTTTGATATGAGGTTTGTATACTGTATGGGACGTCCCGTGTTAAACGTTACCGTTATTTTTTTCTACTTATTTGAAATGAGTTATTTATACACCTCTAAAGTCAATTAGAGTGTAATATCTCCAAAATGCTACAGTAATATGGTTTGATATGAGGTTTGTATACTGTATGGGACGTCCCGTGTTAAATGTTACCGTTATTTTTCTCTACTTATTTGAAATGAGTTATTTATACACCTCTAAAGTCAATTAGAGTGTAATATCTCCAAAATGCTACAGTAAAATGGTTTGATATGAGGTTTGTATACTGTATGGGACGTCCCGTGTTAAACGTTACCGTTATTTTTTTCTAATTATTTGAAATGAGTTATTTATACAGCTCTAAAGTCAATTAGAGTGTAATATCTCCAAAATGCTACAGTAAAATGGTTTGATATGAGGTTTGTATACTGTATGGGACGTCCCGTGTTAAACCTGACCGTTACTTTTTTCTACTTATTTGAAATGAGTTATTTATACAGCTCTAAAGTCAATTAGAGTGTAATATCTCCAAAATGCTACAGTAAAATGGTTTGATATAAGGTTTGTATACTGTATGGGACGTCCCGTGTTAAACGTTACCGTTATTTTTCTCTACTTATTTGAAATGAGTTACTTATACACCTCTAAAGTCAATTAGAGTGTAATATCTCCAAAATGCTACAGTAATATGGTTTGATATGAGGTTTGTATACTGTATGGGACGTCCCGTGTTAAACGTTACCGTTATTTTTCTCTACTTATTTGAAATGAGTTATTTATACAGCTCTAAAGTCAATTAGAGTGTAATATCTCCAAAATGCTACAGTAAAATGGTTTGATATGAGGTTTGTATACTGTATGGGACGTCCCGTGTTAAACGTTACCGTTATTTTTCTCTACTTATTTGAAATGAGTTATTTATACAGCTCTAAAGTCAATTAGAGTGTAATATCTCCAAAATGCTACAGTAAAATGGTTTGATATGAGGTTTGTATACTGTATGGGACGTCCCGTGTTAAACGTTACCGTTATTTTTCTCTACTTATTTGAAATGAGTTATTTATACACCTCTAAAGTCAATTAGAGTGTAATATCTCCAAAATGCTACAGTAAAATGGTTTGATATGAGGTTTGTATACTGTATGGGACGTCCCGTGTTAAACGTTACCGTTATTTTTCTCTACTTATTTGAAATGAGTTACTTATACACCTCTAAAGTCAATTAGAGTGTAATATCTCCAAAATGCTACAGTAATATGGTTTGATATGAGGTTTGTATACTGTATGGGACGTCCCGTGTTAAACGTTACCGTTATTTTTCTCTACTTATTTGAAATTAGTTATTTATACACCTCTAAAGTCAATTAGAGTGTAATATCTCCAAAATGCTACAGTAAAATGGTTTGATATGAGGTTTGTATACTGTATGGGACGTGCCGTGTTAAATGTTACCGTTATTTTTTTCTACTTATTTGAAATGAGTTATTTATACACCTCTAAAGTCAATTAGAGTGTAATATCTCCAAAATGCTACAGTAATATGGTTTGATATGAGGTTTGTATACTGTATGGGACGTCCCGTGTTAAACGTTACCGTTATTTTTCTCTACTTATTTGAAATGAGTTATTTATACACCTCTAAAGTCAATTAGAGTGTAATATCTCCAAAATGCTACAGTAATATGGTTTGATATGAGGTTTGTATACTGTATGGGACGTCCCGTGTTAAACGTTACCGTTATTTTTCTCTACTTATTTGAAATGAGTTATTTATACACCTCTAAAGTCAATTAGAGTGTAATATCTCCAAAATGCTACAGTAAAATGGTTTGATATGAGGTTTGTATACTGTATGGGACGTCCCGTGTTAAACGTTACCGTTATTTTTTTCTAATTATTTGAAATGAGTTATTTATACAGCTCTAAAGTCAATTAGAGTGTAATATCTCCAAAATGCTACAGTAAAATGGTTTGATATGAGGTTTGTATACTGTATGGGACGTCCCGTGTTAAACCTGACCGTTACTTTTTTCTACTTATTTGAAATGAGTTATTTATACAGCTCTAAAGTCAATTAGAGTGTAATATCTCCAAAATGCTACAGTAAAATGGTTTGATATAAGGTTTGTATACTGTATGGGACGTCCCGTGTTAAACGTTACCGTTATTTTTCTCTACTTATTTGAAATGAGTTACTTATACACCTCTAAAGTCAATTAGAGTGTAATATCTCCAAAATGCTACAGTAATATGGTTTGATATGAGGTTTGTATACTGTATGGGACGTCCCGTGTTAAACGTTACCGTTATTTTTCTCTACTTATTTGAAATGAGTTATTTATACAGCTCTAAAGTCAATTAGAGTGTAATATCTCCAAAATGCTACAGTAAAATGGTTTGATATGAGGTTTGTATACTGTATGGGACGTCCCGTGTTAAACGTTACCGTTATTTTTCTCTACTTATTTGAAATGAGTTATTTATACAGCTCTAAAGTCAATTAGAGTGTAATATCTCCAAAATGCTACAGTAAAATGGTTTGATATGAGGTTTGTATACTGTATGGGACGTCCCGTGTTAAACGTTACCGTTATTTTTCTCTACTTATTTGAAATGAGTTATTTATACACCTCTAAAGTCAATTAGAGTGTAATATCTCCAAAATGCTACAGTAAAATGGTTTGATATGAGGTTTGTATACTGTATGGGACGTCCCGTGTTAAACGTTACCGTTATTTTTCTCTACTTATTTGAAATGAGTTACTTATACACCTCTAAAGTCAATTAGAGTGTAATATCTCCAAAATGCTACAGTAATATGGTTTGATATGAGGTTTGTATACTGTATGGGACGTCCCGTGTTAAACGTTACCGTTATTTTTCTCTACTTATTTGAAATTAGTTATTTATACACCTCTAAAGTCAATTAGAGTGTAATATCTCCAAAATGCTACAGTAAAATGGTTTGATATGAGGTTTGTATACTGTATGGGACGTGCCGTGTTAAATGTTACCGTTATTTTTTTCTACTTATTTGAAATGAGTTATTTATACACCTCTAAAGTCAATTAGAGTGTAATATCTCCAAAATGCTACAGTAATATGGTTTGATATGAGGTTTGTATACTGTATGGGACGTCCCGTGTTAAACGTTACCGTTATTTTTCTCTACTTATTTGAAATGAGTTATTTATACACCTCTAAAGTCAATTAGAGTGTAATATCTCCAAAATGCTACAGTAATATGGTTTGATATGAGGTTTGTATACTGTATGGGACGTCCCGTGTTAAACGTTACCGTTATTTTTCTCTACTTATTTGAAATGAGTTACTTATACACCTCTAAAGTCAATTAGAGTGTAATATCTCCAAAATGCTACAGTAATATGGTTTGATATGAGGTTTGTATACTGTATGGGACGTCCCGTGTTAAACGTTACCGTTATTTTTCTCTACTTATTTGAAATGAGTTATTTATACACCTCTAAAGTCAATTAGAGTGTAATATCTCCAAAATGCTACAGTAAAATGGTTTGATATGAGGTTTGTATACTGTATGGGACGTGCCGTGTTAAATGTTACCGTTATTTTTTTCTACTTATTTGAAATGAGTTATTTATACACCTCTAAAGTCAATTAGAGTGTAATATCTCCAAAATGCTACAGTAATATGGTTTGATATGAGGTTTGTATACTGTATGGGACGTCCCGTGTTAAACGTTACCGTTATTTTTCTCTACTTATTTGAAATGAGTTATTTATACACCTCTAAAGTCAATTAGAGTGTAATATCTCCAAAATGCTACAGTAATATGGTTTGATATGAGGTTTGTATACTGTATGGGACGTCCCGTGTTAAACGTTACCGTTATTTTTCTCTACTTATTTGAAATGAGTTACTTATACACCTCTAAAGTCAATTAGAGTGTAATATCTCCAAAATGCTACAGTAATATGGTTTGATATGAGGTTTGTATACTGTATGGGACGTCCCGTGTTAAACGTTACCGTTATTTTTCTCTACTTATTTGAAATGAGTTATTTATACACCTCTAAAGTCAATTAGAGTGTAATATCTCCAAAATGCTACAGTAATATGGTTTGATATGAGGTTTGTATACTGTATGGGACGTCCCGTGTTAAACGTTACCGTTATTTTTCTCTACTTATTTGAAATTAGTTATTTATACACCTCTAAAGTCAATTAGAGTGTAATATCTCCAAAATGCTACAGTAAAATGGTTTGATATGAGGTTTGTATACTGTATGGGACGTGCCGTGTTAAATGTTACCGTTATTTTTTTCTACTTATTTGAAATGAGTTATTTATACACCTCTAAAGTCAATTAGAGTGTAATATCTCCAAAATGCTACAGTAATATGGTTTGATATGAGGTTTGTATACTGTATGGGACGTCCCGTGTTAAACGTTACCGTTATTTTTCTCTACTTATTTGAAATGAGTTATTTATACACCTCTAAAGTCAATTAGAGTGTAATATCTCCAAAATGCTACAGTAATATGGTTTGATATGAGGTTTGTATACTGTATGGGACGTCCCGTGTTAAACGTTACCGTTATTTTTCTCTACTTATTTGAAATGAGTTACTTATACACCTCTAAAGTCAATTAGAGTGTAATATCTCCAAAATGCTACAGTAATATGGTTTGATATGAGGTTTGTATACTGTATGGGACGTCCCGTGTTAAACGTTACCGTTATTTTTCTCTACTTATTTGAAATGAGTTATTTATACACCTGTAAAGTCAATTAGAGTGTAATATCTCCAAAATGCTACAGTAATATGGTTTGATATGAGGTTTGTATACTGTATGGGACGTCCCGTGTTAAATGTTACCGTTATTTTTTTCTACTTATTTGAAATGAGTTATTTATACACCTCTAAAGTCAATTAGAGTGTAATATCTCCAAAATGCTACAGTAATATGGTTTGATATGAGGTTTGTATACTGTATGGGACGTCCCGTGTTAAATGTTACCGTTATTTTTTTCTACTTATTTGAAATGAGTTATTTATACACCTCTAAAGTCAATTAGAGAGTAATATCTCCAAAATGCTACAGTAAAATGGTTTGATATGAGGTTTGTATACTGTATGGGACGTCCCGTGTTAAATGTTACCGTTATTTTTTTCTACTTATTTGAAATGAGTTATTTATACACCTCTAAAGTCAATTAGAGTGTAATATCTCCAAAATGCTACAGTAATATGGTTTGATATGAGGTTTGTATACTGTATGGGACGTCCCGTGTTAAATGTTACCGTTATTTTTTTCTACTTATTTGAAATGAGTTATTTATACACCTCTAAAGTCAATTAGAGAGTAATATCTCCAAAATGCTACAGTAAAATGGTTTGATATGAGGTTTGTATACTGTATGGGACGTCCCGTGTTAAATGTTACCGTTATTTTTTTCTACTTATTTGAAATGAGTTATTTATACACCTCTAAAGTCAATTAGAGTGTAATATCTCCAAAATGCTACAGTAATATGGTTTGATATGAGGTTTGTATACTGTATGGGACGTCCCGTGTTAAACGTTACCGTTATTTTTCTCTACTTATTTGAAATTAGTTATTTATACACCTCTAAAGTCAATTAGAGTGTAATATCTCCAAAATGCTACAGTAAAATGGTTTGATATGAGGTTTGTATACTGTATGGGACGTGCCGTGTTAAATGTTACCGTTATTTTTTTCTACTTATTTGAAATGAGTTATTTATACACCTCTAAAGTCAATTAGAGTGTAATATCTCCAAAATGCTACAGTAATATGGTTTGATATGAGGTTTGTATACTGTATGGGACGTCCCGTGTTAAACGTTACCGTTATTTTTCTCTACTTATTTGAAATGAGTTACTTATACACCTCTAAAGTCAATTAGAGTGTAATATCTCCAAAATGCTACAGTAATATGGTTTGATATGAGGTTTGTATACTGTATGGGACGTCCCGTGTTAAACGTTACCGTTATTTTTCTCTACTTATTTGAAATGAGTTATTTATACACCTCTAAAGTCAATTAGAGTGTAATATCTCCAAAATGCTAGAGTAATATGGTTTGATATGAGGTTTGTATACTGTATGGGACGTCCCGTGTTAAATGTTACCGTTATTTTTTTCTACTTATTTGAAATGAGTTATTTATACACCTCTAAAGTCAATTAGAGTGTAATATCTCCAAAATGCTACAGTAAAATGGTTTGATATAAGGTTTGTATACTGTATGGGACGTCCCGTGTTAAATGTTACCGTTATTTTTTTCTACTTATTTGAAATGAGTTATTTATACAGCTCTAAAGTCAATTAGAGTGTAATATCTCCAAAATGCTACAGTAATATGGTTTGATATGAGGTTTGTATACTGTATGGGACGTCCTGTATTAAACCTGACCGTTAGTTTTTTCTAATTATTTCAAATTAGGTGTTTAAAGGCCCCTGAAGTTGAAAATATCACATTTCAGGTTTCACATGGGTTGTGTATTGTGGAGCATTAAATACAAGAGAACACAAGAATACTTTATTTTTACTGCTTGTACTGTAAATCTTTACATAAAAAAATGTCTTGAGATGTGACCTATAAAGAGAGAGAGAGAAATACATTAGTCAAAGATGAGTGTAAAAAAAAATTATCTTACAAATATGGGCAACGAACTAACTCAAAGACGGAAAGAAAAAGGAAAGAAAGAAAGAAAGAAAGGGAGAAAGAAAGAAAGAAAGAAAGGGAGAGAGAAAGAAAGAAAGAAAGAAAGAAAGAAAGAAAGAAAGAAAGAAAGAAAGAAAGAAAAGGAGAGAGATAAAGAGAGAAAAAAAGAAAGGAAGAAAGAAAGAAAGGGAGAGAGATAAAGAGAGAAAAAAGAAAGATAGAAAGAAAGAAAGGGAGAGAGATAAAGAGAGAAAAAAGAATGAAAGAAAGAAAGAAAGAAAGAAAGGGAGAGAAAAAAGAAAGAAAGAAAGAAAGAAAGAAAGGGAGAGAAAAAAAGAAAGAAAGAAAGAAAGAGAGAAAAAAAATAAAATGAGAAAGAAAGAAAGAAAGAAAGAAAGAAAGGGAGAGAGATAAAGAGAGAAAAAAGAATGAAAGGAAGAAAGAAAGAAAGAAAGAAAGAAAGGGAGAGAAAAAAGAAAGAAAGAAAGAAAGAAAGAAAGGGAGAGAAAAAAAGAAAGAAAGAAAGAAAGAAAGAGAGAAAAAAGATAAAATGAGAAAGAAAGAAAGAAAGAAAGAAAGAAAGAAAGGGAGAGAGATAAAAAGATAAAAAAGAAAGAAAGAAAGGGAGAGAAAAAAAGAAAGAAAGAAAGAAAGAGAGAAAAAAAGATAACATGAGAAAGAAAGAAAGAAAGAAAGAAAGGGAGAGAGATAAAGAGAGAAAAAAGAAAGAAAGAAAGAAAGAGAGAAAGAAAGAAAGAAAGAAAGGGAGAGAGATAAAGAGAGAAAAAAAGAACGAAAGGAAGAAAGAAAGAAAGGGAGAGAAAAAAAGAAAGAAAGAGAGAAAGAAAGATAAAGAGAGAAAGAAAGAAAGAAAGGGAGAGATAAAGAGAGAAAAAAGAAAGAAAGAAAGAAAGGGAGAGAGAGAGAAAGAAAGAAAGAAATAAAGAAAGGAAGAAAGAAAGAAAGGAAGAAAAAAAGAACAGGAGAGAGCTAAAGAGAGAAAAAAGAAAGAAAGGAAGGAAGAAAGAAAGAAAGGGAGAGAGATAAAGAGAGAAAAAAGAAAGATAGAAAGAAAGAAAGGGAGAGAGCTAAAGAGAGAAAAAAGAATGAAAGGAAGAAAGAAAGTGAGAGAAAAAAAGAAAGAAAGAAAGAAAGAAAGAAAGGGAGAGAGAGAGAGAAAGAAAGAAAGAAAGAGAGAAAAAAAGATAAAATGAGAAAGAAAGAAAGAAAGGGAGAGAGATAAAGAGAGAAAAAAAGAAAGAAAGAGAGAAAGAAAGAAACAAAAGAAAGAAGGGGAGAGAGATAAAGAGAGAGAAAAAGAACGAAAGGAAGAAAGAAAGAAAGAAAGAAAGAAAGAAAGGGAGAGAAAGAAAGAAAGAAAGGGAGAGAAAGAAAGGGAGAGAGCGAGAGAAAGAAAAAAGATAGATAGAAAGAAAGATAGATAGAGAAAGAAAGAATGAAAAAAGAAAAGGAGATAGAGCGCGAGAGAGAGAGAGAGTGAGAGAGAGAGAGAGAGAGAGAGAGAGAGTGAGAGAGAGAGAGAGAGAGAGAGAGAGAGAGAGAGAGAGAGAGAGAGAGAGAGAGAGCGAGCAAACTCAATCGCGTTCTGTGTTGCAGCAGTTCCTGAAATTACCGTACGTGTAGTAATAGCCGCGCACACCCTAATTTTTTGGCGGCTGGCTTGACCGTGTATTTTCAAACCGCGGCTGGCTTGACCGCAGTTGTGTGTGTGTGTGTTGTGTTGCTGCCCTTCGCGAGTGTCAAACTGAGAGACACTTTCTCGTCTATGAGCGCTTGAATATTTAAATTGGCAAGGCTTAAAAATGCGCAAATGATCAGTTTCCGTGAAGATGCAGCTCTGGCCCGAGTGTCTTTCACGCTGGCACTGAACCATCAGGCAATTCTTATTGTCGACCGTAATGACAAATATTTTTTGCCACTCATTCAGGGGGGGCGGGGGGTCGTTTTGGGAGGGCGGGGCGCCCCCCCTGAACAATGGTAGGGGAAACACTGATAGTAGTTAAGGCCACCTAATATAAAGTGGGGCCATTCAATTTGCAATATGCAATATGTCAAGTCAAGTCACCTTTATTTATAGCGCTTTTTTTTCTAATATGTAAAATGGCAATGCATTTCAGTATTTAAATTTACATTTTGCATACCATGTGTGCAACATTTGGAGCAAAATGATAATTCAAATGGAATAATATAATTTACATTTACTATTTCCTACACTAGTTTTAACATATAATTGAAATACATATTTTAACGCTTTATAAAATACTAAATTAAAAAAAAAAAAAAAAAAAATGTATTCCAGCAATGTTTAGATGTTTTTAACACATTCAAACAAAAATTGTAGCAAAATGATCGTTTAAATGTTTTATTTTTATTTATTGCATTTCCACTCACAGTTAAGATACTTGCGATTGCATTTTCATTATATGTCCCGCAATGAATGTAGCAAAATTCAATGTGGAATTGAAAATGCAATCCGAGCCGATCAAGTCTCCGCCCTGTCAATCATCACATCAAGGCGGGGCCAGGTGTTGAAACATGGCGGCAGCAGAGCTATTAGAGCGATGGGTTTACTGGCAGATGAAGTGGAGCAAGAACACAGAAATGATCACGCGCGTCAGTCAGTGACTGTTCTGTTACAGTACGTTATTAGAACCATAGATATTTATGGTTAGAAGAACGTCTCGCCAAGGCCGTAACCATGTCTTGAACACTGGGGGAACCACATATTTGTATTTTTTATAAAGCATAAAGAAACAGAACAGTGAACGAAATTCTAGGTCTTATTCTAGTTGGGAAATAATCCTTTTGGGACTATTTGCAAACAATATTTGCACCAAATATATTATTAGTCCTGAGATTCTTCGCATGAGTGAATAAATACATAGATCTACTGTTAACATTTGAGTTCCCTAGTGGTCTGGTGGTAGAGGTTTTGTAAACCGTGTCAAAGGTTTCAGGCTCTAATCCGCTCTCATAAAGATGTTCATCAATGATTGTATATTAAGAGCAGGGACACGCTTGTGTGAATGTTGTTTTGTGATTTCACCGAAAGAATAGAGTCTCTCTCCGCAACGACATTAAGTGATAGAATGACCGCTCGTCTGTGTGTGAAGACAGTGTGTAACTGTCACATATTAATGTTTTTCTTCTTTTTTTTTTTATGTAAACAAAAAGAGGCAGGGTTGTGTTTTATACTTTGTTTGTTATAAATATACATACAGTGAAGATAATCAATATGCATTGCTTGAACCACATTTGTGTGGCTATTAATGTTTCATATTTTTGTAATGAAAATGAAAAGAGCCAGAGTGGTGTTTTATGACATATTTCTATTTATTGTAGCCTAAAATATACATACAGGAGTGAGACCGAGCTGAGTGGCGCTATCAAGAACGCTGCTTTTCCATCAGCAGAGCACCAGACTTGTGTCCTCCCGTCCTCTGGAGTTCGTTCTCCTGAGTCAAACTTAGGCGTGAGAGAGGCGGAAGTACAGCTGAAAGCGGCCGTCATCCAGACACAGCTCCTGGAGCGCCTTGATTTAGACGCGCGTCCAATTCGGTGTGGACGTGTGAGTGGATTCAAAATGTTCTAAAAGAGCTAAGGGGGAGGACTTTTAGACCACTTATTCTGGTGTAACAAGTGGGATTGAAACTATTGGAGTTTCTAGCTAAATTTAAAGGGGCTATTATTTTTGTGTTTTAGGGGAAGCTTTTATATTTTATTTGCCAAATTATTTTATTCAGTTAAACAAAGGCTTTGCCCTATTTGTTGGTTAAAATACAAATCATCTCTGGGTCTCATTATTTTTAAATAGTTTTATGTCAAAAGGTTTTACAACTCACTAGAAACTTATTAGGTGCACCGTATTATCCTTATTATAACTACACCGAACCCAAGCACCCCCCATTCTCATTTAAGTAACACACAGAGTGGTTGTACGGGTGCCACACATGTTATTATGTTCAATGTCATGTTTCCTGTTGTCATGTGATAGCATTGTGCCCTCATGTGATCCTGCCATGTGCTCCCTTGTCATGTGATCTATGTTTGTCATGAGGCTTGTTCGACTTCACTCAGCGATGAAGCAGTGCATGCTGGTTAGAAATGTTGTCCGACTTGTGCTGCGAGAGCGATTCGAGAGCAGCCGGCTAATACAGCCGGTGCAGCAACACAGCTGTTCCACGATTGGCCAGATTCACCGCATGACAGCGATCACGTGTGTTTCGTGTTTATTCTAAAACCTTCAGTTCCACGAATGCTTGCAAATCAGTTTTTTATAACGGTAAAACCTCTTTTTATGTAATCGCGATGTTATATTGTCATGTTTATCAAAATAAAACTGATAAAAACGTAGACCCCACTTCATTGATAGTGTAGGCTTCAATGTTGAACTTTATTCTTGTACAAACACACGCTGAGTTAAGTATTACATGACAATAATGTCTCTGAGACATCTGTGTATTGCCAAATATTGCATTCATTTCACGTCTTTAATTTAAAAAAAAAAATGTATTTATAAAAAAAAAGAAATATATATATATATATATACATATATATATATGTGTGTGTGTGTGTGTGTGTGTGTGTGTGTGTGTGTGTGTGTGTGTGTGTGTGACATGAAACTGTGCAGACATTACTTTTGGCCAGGCTGTCATACAAAGAAATTACAAACGCATGCAAAAACAAGAGGACCAATGAAATGTGTGCTTTTTTTCCCTGAAACTTGTAGCTGTTGTTCGCTTTTTTTTTTGCCAAAAGATTTGGTCAGATAAATACCTTCGCTTAGTTTAGTGTTTTATTCTTCCCAAATATATTCTAAACATCTTCTTTTGTGTTCAACAGAAGAAAGAAACTCCTACAGGTTTGGAACAACTTGAGAGTGAGTAAATGATGATAGAATGGACATTCTTGGGTGGACTATTATGGAGGACCAAACCTGCTGAGATTAAAAACAAATACATTAATTAATGAATAAGTAAATATATAAATATACAAATATGTAAATGAATAAATAGGTACATAAATGTGATAATAGGAAAATAAATAACAGAATAAACCACTTAATAAAATATGATTCATTTTTATTCAAAATAAATTTTGTATTATCGTTCCCTTAAAACCCCTTAAACCCGAAGTGTCCCAGCCCCGGGACACCCTCTCGCGAAAAAAATTTGCGGGGGGTTACTAAGCAACCACTGAATGTAATAACATAACATAGGTATCATTTTAAAGCTTAGAATCTCAGCTTTTCAATGCATCTATCCATGTCCATACTCAAAACGAGTGCTGAGTTATTAATCTAAAACGGAGTGTACCGCCCGAGGGCGCCACCTAGCTGTGAAAAAATTTAATTGTCATATTTTTCAAAACTACTGCATTGATCAACACAAAATAGGTGTCATTTGAAAGCTTAGAGTCTAAACTTTACAATGAATGTAGCCATTATGATTATCTCCAAAGTAGTTATGAGTTATTTGCTGAAAAAATGGAGAAAAAAAAATCATAATTTATGGAGGGGGGGGGGGGTATTATGTTCTGCCATGTGTCAATCACATCATACAGCTCAGATAGTCATGTGTCATATGTCATTTGAAAGGTCTCGTGGAGCAGAATACAACAAGCCTAATTGTTTTGGGCTTTGACTAAACTTTTAGCGAGTTTTTGTAAGTTAAGTCCTGCAAGACCCATATGTAAATAATATACTGATGCAGCATTCATGTGGCGTTTTTCGCTTGTAACTTCATGAAACGTGGAAAATGGCACATCATTATTTACAGCAGATTCTCACCATTAAAAAGAGCCCAAAGTCACCATAATCTGTCTTTTAGATCTATAGATATCCCTCGTTGAAATATGGCACACAGAAAACATCACAGAAGCACATGAGCGGAGTACAAAAATAGCAGTTGCTTAGACTTGGCGTTTTTGCTGGTGACTTCATGAAACAAGCTCCGATCGTTAAAAATGGCACAACCTTATTTACAGCAGATTCACACGATTAAAAAGAGACCAAGAACACAACAATCCGTCACTCTCATCCAAAGTTCTCACTCATTGAATTATAACCTCACAGGCGCAAATATGCTAAATATGCAAACGTTGTGCTAAAGTCGCGTTTATGCTTGTAACTTCATGAAACAAGCTCCGATCGTTAAAAATGGCACAGATTTATTTACAGCAGATTCCCACGATTAAAAAAAGACCAAGGACACCATAATCGGCCACTCAGATCAGAAGTTATGATTTATTGAATTATGTACATGAAACCTGACGGGAGCACATGCTATTTTTGCACAAAAGTCACGTTTATGCTTGCAACTTCATGAAACTTTCTCAGATCGTTAAACATGGCACAACATTATTTACAGAAGATTCCAACGATTAAAAAGAGACCAAGGACATCATAATCCGTCACTCGGATCAGAAAATATGACTCATGGAATAGGCGCACATACTCTTAAATAAGCTATTGTTGCACTAACATCGCGTTTATCATTGTAACTTCGTGAAACGTTCTCTGATCGTTGAAAATGGCACATCCTTATTTACAGCAGATTCTCACCATTAAAAGACCAAGAACACCACAATCCGTCACTCGAATCAGAAAATATCACTCATTGAATTATTACACATTATAGCCTGACAGGAGCACATACGCTAATAAACAGTAGCTTTAAAGTCGCGTTTACGCTTGTAGCTTCATGAAACTCTCCGATCGTTAAACATGGCACAACCTTCTTTGCAGGAGATTCCCGCGATTAAAAAGAGACCAAGGACACCATAATCCATTGCGTCGATCACGAGATATTCCTCACAGATGATGTGGTGATCAGTGGAGTTTAGCAGAATATGGCCATTAACGTTATATAGCAGCCAGAGGGCGCCCGAGGGCGGTACACTCCGGTTTAGATGAATAACTCAGCACTCTTCCAGAGCATATAAAAAAATGATAGATTCATTGGAAAGCTGAGATTCTAAGCTTTAAAATGATACCCATTATGTGTTATTATATAATATATATATAATATAATATACATAATATTGTAATAATGTTTTATCAGCAGTTTCTTAGCATTAGATTGTCCAAATGTAATAATAATTTATATTTTCTAAAAATATTAAGTGTTTTAACAAATAATACATACTTTTTGACTCTCCTTGCTATAATTTGAGTTATGAGTCTTTAAATTTGTGTATTTCTCTCAGAAAACAACAGTTTTGTAAATGTCAAGGACTGAACAAAAAGGCTACCTTTGTTCTAAATGCTGTAACTTTTGATTACTTTATGATATCGCCACAAAATTTGATCCAGATGCAGACCACATATAGGAGAACATCACCAAAAAATATTTTTTCTGCTGCCTTATTTCCTTCCTGAGTTATTGAATGTTAAATTAGAAATATTTATAAAATTATTTAAAAAATATTTAAAAATATTCCCTTTTATCAGAAGTTTCTCAGCAATATATTGTCCAAATATAATACAATTTTTATTTTCCAAAAATATAAACTGTTTGCTAACAAATGATACCTACCATTTGACTCTCCTTACTATAGTTTTGGAGTTGTGAGTCTTTAAAGTTGTATATGTCACTCAGAAAACAACAGTTTTCTAGATTTTTTCAGGGTGTCAAGGATTGAACAAAAAGGCTACTTTTGTTCTAAATGCTGTAACTTTTGATTACTTTATGCAATCGCCACAAACTTTGATCCAGATGCAGACCACATATAGGGGAACATCACCAAAAAAGAATTATTCTGCTGACCTATTTCCTTCCTGAGATATTGAATGTTACATAAGAAATATTTGTAAAATTATTAAAAATATATAAAAAAATTAAAGCTGCTAGCAGCGATGAAAGGGCCCTCGCACATGCACCGCCACCCGGTGGCCTCAGGAAAACAGTGAATAGTGGGCGTGCATTTAAGCGGATAAATATAGGAGAAATATGGCAAACTCACTTCAATGTGCCACACTTCCTTCTGCCAGCAGGTGGCGCTTTGACTATAACTGAATATTGCCATGTAGAGTCTTCAGGTCAGGACTATTATCAAACATGTGAAGTTTGAGGCAGATCGGACATTGTATACCTGAGTTACAACAACTTCCTGTTTAATGGCGTAAATCACATACAGTAGCACGTATCCACGTGTTGCAAGATTTATTGTGTTTGTAGCATGTTTGCGATTTCATGGCATATTTAAAAGTGTTTCTGGGAGTGAATTATAGTATAAAGCATGCCATTTCCTGTTGACAGCAGGTGGCGCTATGACTAACTGAATATTGGCATGTAGATGGGTTTAGGTCAGGACTCTTATCAAACATGTGAAGTTTGGGGCAGATCGGACATTGTATGCCTGACTTACTACAGCTTCCTGTGTCATGGCGAAACATCAGACTTTGTCAGGCCACCACGGACACGCCCTTCAGGGAAAACTCAAGATCTTCACAATATAACATCACCAAGGCCTTTAGATTAGACTGACCAAATATGATGTTGATCTGGTTACATCTCAATGAGGAGTTAATCCCAGTGCTAAACATGCAATTTCCTGTTGCCCACAGGGGGCGCTATGACTGTCACTGAATATTGGCATGTTGATGTCTTCAGGCAAGGACTGTAATAAAACATCTGAAGTTTGGGGCCGATCAGACATTTTATGCCCGAGTTACAACAACTTCCTGTTTTATGGCGAAACATCGAACTTTGTGAGGCCGCCACAGACACGCCCTTCAGTGAAAACTCAAGATCTTCGCAATTTAACATCGCTAAGGCCTTTAGATTAGACTGTGCAAATATGATGTTGATCTGATTAAATCTCTAGGAGGAGTTTGTTAAAGTACAATGTCTGGAAATGGCAAAAAACTGCAAAAATTTTGCAGAGAAAATACAAAATATCTCACTTCCTGTTGGGTTTTTAGATTTTGTAGGTATTGGGCTGTTACATGTGTCTACCAAATTTCATACTCGTACGTGAAACATAGCGGGAGGGGCACTTAATTGAAATTTTGTAGGTGGCGCTATCGATCCATTTTGCCACGCCTAATTCTGAAACCCATATCAGCTGTAAATTTTCGCCACTTATGACACATGTGCAAAGTTTCATGAGTTTTCGAGCGTGTTTAGGCCCTCAAAAATGTGATTCATTTGGGAGAAGAATAAAAACAGGCTGAGCAAATACAATAGGGTCCTCACACCATCGGTGCTCGGGCCCTATCACTTTTAAGATATAGCCTTTTGAAATTAAGATGTAAAAATCAAACGTTTTAGGAAAAAACCTCTGGCGCCTAAAGGGTTAATAACTAAATCACGGAACAAGACATAACTAACAGTAGAC
Organism: Gobio gobio; assembly: GCF_949357685.1. Lineage (NCBI taxonomy): Eukaryota > Metazoa > Chordata > Actinopteri > Cypriniformes > Gobionidae > Gobio > Gobio gobio. The sequence continues at coordinate 74,420 of NW_027645660.1, read as the reverse complement.
ATACATGACATAAACAACATATACATGACACGAGGAAAGGTTAAAGTGGTTGGAGGGAAAGGGGTCAGAACAGATTGATGAAGTTATGCAGAAAGTCTAGAACCTTTGTGAAGAACCACCATTAATAAACTTCTTTGTCTGAACAAAGAGTTTACAGTTTTACTAACTACACAGCGATTTCTGTTTCGTACTTTACTTGCATTTGGCCTGAGCTGTAGAAGACCGCCCGAGGTGAAATCGCAGGAGAAAGTTTGTGGGTTCCGTCCGATGGCATTGAAGTGGCAGTGAAAAAGAAATGATGAGCTTGCGTGGTTGCTTCGACTCCGTGGAGGAAGTTGCACATGGCATGCAGAGTTTGGGCCTTCTGGTCCATGGCCTTGTGAGACCTTTGGGCCGGTGTGTGTTGAGGCCACAGCGTGTCGTGTCCGTGTTAGCAGGAGAAGAGAGAGGGAAGAATTTTAGATCTCTCGTTTTATAGCTTGGGGGTGGTCACACCCTCCTTGTGGTAGACTTGACCAATGAGATTGTTGGGATGTCCAAGCGGGAAAATCTCCTCTGGAGATTTATGGCCCTTTGTTTCAAACCGGATTCAATTGCAGAGGAAGGTGCTATTAAAGACTCTTGTAATACTAATATGTTGCACAAGGATTGACATATCATATACCCCATCACTCAGATCTTTACATTTCAACTTCGTAGACATCAAACATGCCGTACACACGATTTTCGTTAACCATAGTATGCAATTCTGAAACCAATCCAACAGAGATTGAATTAACACAGATTAAAACCCTATAAAAACAAATCATGAGATGGAACATGTTTATATATTTCTCAAGTGGTTATATATAGAATATATGAGTTTAAGATGGTGTATTTTCAGAAAGGCTGAGTCTCAGCTCTCTGCAGACTTCGCTCTCTGCAAATTCTTTCACGTCGTAAAACGTCTTATCTGATTGTTTCCAGGGCAACCGAGGGTCCTTCTCTGTTGTGTTTGGGGAAAGTCAGTTACCAAGCACAAGCATTTAAAACATATTAGTAAATGCAACCGGCAATTATGTGTCTGATTTTGCCTCAATTGCTACAACTTGAACAAAAGCACTCTGGTTTTGTCGGGGGAAAAGAGGAGCGCTCGAGTGTTCATGCTTCTGGTTGCCAGATTTCAGTAATTTAAATCCCCCAATCAGAGCGTTTCTGTTAAAAGAACACGTATTCTATCCGGTGTTTTACTTTAACGTGAATCTGGCGACCTCTCTCTCTCTCTCTCTCTCTCGCATGCATGATGATCTTAAAACACCAATAAACAAGCAAGCTGCATTTCTCCATGTGAGATTTTCAATGAAGTGTCATTCAGGTGGTCTGTGTTCTGTCACGACTTACGAGCCGCTTCTGCTGTTTGCGATTGTGTTTGCTGAATAACTGCATTTGTGTGAGCTACTGAAATGAGCCAAAATGGGCACAAACAGCCCATTTCATTCTAGGGACAAATCCTAGGGTTGGAAATGGACATGTAAAACTGTATCTGAAGTATTTTTGCCTTACCTAAGCCACATCCCTTCTATGTAGCTTATAAGTGAATCCTTGTGTGGTGCTTAAAGGTTTTTTTATATCTGAAACTCTCTCCACAGAGATCACAAATGAACGGCTTCTCTCCAGTGTGGATTCTCATGTGGGAATCAAGACTTTCTTTTCTTTTGAAACTCTTTCCACACTGAGGGCAGGTGAAAGGCTTCTCTCCAGTGTGAATTCTCATGTGGGAATCAAGATTTCCTTTATAGTTGAAATCTTTTCCACACTGAGGGCAGGTGTACAGCTTTTCTCCAGTGTGAGTTCTCATGTGCATGTCAAGGCTTTGTTTTCTGTAGAAACCCTTCCCACACTGTTGACAGGTGTAAGGCTTCTCTCCAGTGTGAACTCTTAAGTGGACTTTAAAGTGGCCTTTTCGAGTGAAACTCTTTCCACACTGAGGGCATGTGTAGGGTTTCTCTTCAGAGTGAATTTTCATGTGGACTTTAAGGTTTTCATGATGATCAAAACCCTTTCCACACTGTCTGCAGGTGTAAGGGCTCTCGCCAGTGTGAATTTTCATGTGATATTCAAGACCTCCTTTTTGGTTGAAACCTTTTCCACAATGTTGGCAGGTGTAAGGTTTCTCTCCAGTGTGAATTCTCATGTGACGATTAAGACTTCCTTTATGGTTGAAAGCTTTTCCACACTGTTGGCAGGTGTAAGGCTTCTCTCCGGTGTGAATTCTCATGTGTATGCTAAATATACTTTTATTATTGAAACTCTTTCCACACTGAGGGCATGTGTAGGGTTTCTCTCCAGAGTGAATTTTCATGTGAACTTTAAGGTTTTCATGATGATCAAAACTTATTCCACACCATCGGCAGGTGTAAAGCTTCTCTCCAGAGTGAATTCTCATGTGGACTTTAAGGTTTTCTTTTCTGTTGAAACCTTTTCCACAGTGTTGGCAGCTGTAAGGCTTCTCTCCAGTGTGAATTCTCATGTGCCTGTTAAGGATTCCTTTTCGGTTGAAACTTTTTCCACATTGTTGGCAGGTGAACGGCTTCTCTCCAGTGTGAATTCTTAAGTGGTCTTGAAAGTGTGCTTTTTGATTGAAACTCTTTCCACACTGAAGGCACGTGTAGGGTTTCTCTCCATTGTGAACTCTCATGTTTTCATGTTGATTCAAACTCTTTCTACCCTGAAAGCAGGTGAAATAACTTGTTTCTTTATTTTCAGCTTTTTCTCTGCTTTTTTCAGTCTGTGAGCAACTAAAATATTTTTCTTCAGTTATGATATGATCATTCTTATATTGATCTTTGTCTTCCATTTCTTTAAGTACTTCACACTCCTCTTTCAACTGCATCAGGTCTAAGACAAAAAAAGGACAAAAGTTAACCTAATAGCACAACACAACAGGCATAAAACATTTGTACATGTAAAGCATTAACCGCTAGAGGTCTGGCATGACCAACTCGCTTTTTTCTTATCAGTGCGAAAGAGACTCAAAATATTCATTTCGAGTAACAACAGATCCAGCCGAGGATTGCGACAGTTACATTTATTCTCTTTAATTATAATCGCAATATAGACTTGTGTCTGTGAATATTAAAGCAAAAATACTTTAATATGAATCCTGCATATTCTGCGTGAATGAATAGAACTGACGTGCACTTTCACTAACCACACACTTACAGTTTTCAGTTTTCCCAAACTATACTGAGATGAGTGAAATCAACTGAAATGTGTAATAAATACTGAAATAAAATGTTTTAGCAAACATGTTAAATAGCTATAATAACTTTATAGGCTCTATAATATAACAAATATAGCGTATTTCTCATCTCATAAAATGTCATAGACGTAAGACTGTTTAGACAAGATTTCTTTGGCCTGTTTTGGACAGATTAGGAAGTGCTCACTGTAAAATAATTAAAGATTTTATTTCGCAAATTTCTGATCAGATGCTATAAATACAGTACCAGTCAAACGTTTGGACATGCTACTTTTTGAATTAATGTTTTTGAAAGAAATGCTCACCAAGCAAGCATTTATTTAACCAAAAATACAACAAAAAATCTAATATAAAATGGTTTTCTGTTTTGATATACATATACTATAAAATATTATTTATTTCTGTGATGCAAAACTGAATTTTCATCAGCCATTACTTCATTTCTTCATCAAAGAATCCTGAAAAAAAGTATCACAGGTTAAAAAAAAAATGTCCTCATATTCTTTCATGCAGTTCCCTCTCACATACCTGACTCAAAGGCTCATTCATTATGCAGCTCATTATGTGGTTCTTTGTCCATGTGTGAATCACAGCATTATTCATGATTGTTCACGCCTATTCGCATATTGGCTTTGTAAACAAGAAGTTTCTTACAAAATTGAAGTAAATATATTGTTTTATGTGAATGGTTGCGCAATGGTTTTCATTTTGAAGCAAAAACTCCAACAACATCCATTATTCAAAATTCTTGTGGACACATATTTACTATGCATTTTATGGCCTTATGTTTTTTTCAATAACCACGCATAAAACATGTACAAACACGTTGCTAACATATTATGGTAGCCCAGTTTGTGCTGAATGCAGTGTAATGACACTTTTGCCATTAATGTGTTTATAAGCAACTGAAGAAAGCACACGTCAGAGCATGTCAAACTTCTAAAGGGCCCCAAAACCCCCTCAGACCAATAGGGGTTAAAAACCAACATACACCTATCCTATACCCACTTAACTGAAAGTGTACAACGTGTAGTGACTGCGACAGATCAGACACACAATTATTTACTTTTTTAATAAATAATACACAATACCCCTCACCCAACAAGCAAACTATGAGTTAACCCCTTGCCTGTCAGCCCTCATTTTGGCATACCCATAGTAAAAAGGCTGCTGCTCACAAGTTATTCTGAATAGACACATAAATATACTTCTAGAAAGCCAACACTTGAGAGTTTACAGCGGAACAGTGTTAATTTCGTTGACTAATAATTTGTCATAATTTCCGTCAACGACCTTTTTTCACTGACGAAAACGAGACGATAACTAAATAAAAATTAGTGTTGGTTGACAAAAACTATCATTTTCGTCAACAAAAAAAACGAGACGAAAATGTTAGGGAGGGATCGATTAGGGAAGAGATCCAGTCAGAACTGATATCATGTGTAACAGATGCACACGCAGCACATTTGATTTGAACATGTGCTGATCTAACGGCTGGTAAACACAGCGCTGTTGCGCTTCTACAGGCTCACGCATCCCCAATCCAGCGCTCCAGAGCGGCTCACAGTCAATGAATAACACACATTTATGCCAGACAATTGTTTATGAACTAATGCTGATGAATAATGACAATGTTAACTTTACGATGTTTACAAAGTAACATGTTTTAGACGGTTGTAACAACGCATATTTTATCTCCTGAACTTGAATGAGCTACTGCAATAGTAAGGCACCGACATTTCAAAATAAGGGTCAATGTGTATTTCGAGCTTGTTTGTAATTAAAAGTCACGCATTATATATTTGTTTTTGGTTACACAATAAACTGTATTTAATTTAATTCCCATTTAATTCATAGTCAGGAGGAAAGACCAGTATTTGACAATATTCAATAAAGTATCAAAGTATCAGGGTTATAATAGTTAACTAAAACCATTTAAACACTGAAATAAAAAAAATAGCTTTAGCTTAACCTGATATGGCCTACTAACTAAAACAGAAATACAAAGTTATGAAAACTATATAATGTTTTTAAAAAACAAACAAAAAAGTGAATTGAGCTCTCTTTCGTTTATTTTTAATGTCAAAAACAAAATGATGTCAAAATGTCAGTTCAAGTGACAGTCGGTTATGTAATGCTTAAATGCTTAATGTATTACAATTTAACTAAACTCATTCGATTTTAGGAGACTAAATCTGCTGTAGATTTAGTCAATTAAAATCTTATGATATTTAGTCGACTAAAACTAAAAACAATTCAGGTGACTAAAATATGACTAAAACTAAATGGCATTTTAGTCAAAAAATAAAACTAAAACTAAATCAAAATTTGCTGTCAAAATGAACACTGCAGCTGAATACTCAGAATTACTCTGACAGTTATTGATATGAAGATATATAGGCTCAAACATAAAAACAAAACTGTGAATTTTATGAAACATTTTCTGAGACCAAGTCAGGATTTTTTTTTTGAGAAGATATTTGTTGGCCTGCAAACACCCATTTGCAGTATTTTGTCTAATGTCTGGTGAGGAGAACAGCTCAATTAATGCAACAATGTCCTCACTCAACGATTGTTTTACATCTCTGAGAGTATGAGACGTAATCCTCATTATTGTTTTATAGTTATTCTTTTGTTCTCATATTCAGCAACTAGCTACAGCCTTTATGCTGGCACAAATGGACCATTAATGGCCCATAAAGCAGGTTGCAGCAATCCACATATTATCTGAAGTCTTTCTAAAAAAAAACTAAAACACATACTTGGAACCTTATGTGAATTATTGTAACAAAATAGACAAAGCTCCTGGTGCAACAGGTGCATTAGAGCTACAGTTAGCATCAAGCTACATAACACAATTTAAACGATTAGAATTACACTTTTACCCAAAATGTCACTTTAGACCACCATTGAGTGTTTGTATTAGCTTCCTGACGCGATATAATGGGGATTTCATTCATATGGTGATGTTAAAACGTGTTATATTTAGCATCTTATATGGAGCTAATCGCTACACCTGCTAACAGTTATAATGTAAACATCCATTATTGATATAAAACACATTTGGACCGCAGCAGACGAGAGAATTCATTTGCGTGATATTCCATTCAAAATATTGTTCATTTCAGTTCATTGTTATTTTGCACTGCTGACATAAATTAAGAAAGTAATGTCACTGCAACCCAGTTTTAATATAAAGTGTGTTCAAATATCAAAGCTGGAGTCTTTAATCTGTCTAATGATACTGAGTTTGTCCAGATAAAGAAAGTGTGATGTTTTAACGTGCAGTAAATGTTGAACAACAGTAATCTGGGGTCGTCTGCGATCTTTGACTGCAAAGGGGTTCAAAGTTCTTCAACTCATAATCCCCAAACTGGTCCCCAAAACCCCGAACCAGGTACAGCAAAAACACATCAGCAAGATAAGGCCTAAAGGAATTTTAGAGAGTTGATACAAGCAAATACATGTGAGAAATGTATAAACATATCCCATCTCTAGGTTTTCCTTTGTATTTTGTTTTTGCCTATGGATTAATTCACTCTTTTTTTAAAATGTTTTAGAATTGCTTACTGTAGTTAACGAGGATCACATGTATAGCACGTTCATTTACATTTTATTTAGCTAAATCTGTTACGCATTACTATTATAAGAATCTTGAAAGTTCTTCCCTCATAACCCAATCAAATTTATAAAATACAAAGGATCAAAAACTAAAATAAAAAGGATCACAAACTTTCCCTCCAAAAGTATAACTCCTTATCCATTTACTCACATCCTAAGGCAGTGACATCACTTTTAAAAAGATCACATGAGCTTTTGGGAATTCAGGGGAGACATTCTGACATGAAGATGCTGAGCTAGAAGTCTTCGAAGAACCCCTGGGATAAGTATTGTGTTGGATAAGACTTATGATTTTATTGTTTTTGGCCAAGAGAGTATTATCCTACTACAGTCTATTGCCTTTCCTACTAAACTACACTGGACGAGTGTTAGCGGGACATTTAAGACAGATTCCATTAAGAATCCCTCAAATCATTTACTTGATCCAAATATGTTTGCTAGGGCTGTCAATAGATTAACCAGTGGCTGGTTGTCTAGTCTTAAAAGTCAGTCATCTAATTTGGTTGCATGTGGTCTTTGATCAGCCAATGATAACCCATCACACACAACCTGATCTCAACCCACTGGCTGTCGCAGATCATCTCGGGCCACTCATCAAAGAGTGCTTCAAAGATTCTGCTACTGCACAGGAGTACAATTATGCAAGAACCAATACGCCTGTATTATAAATCAAGCAGTGGCCACACATTTCAAAAACACACTGGTAATGCTGATGAGTGAATCAATACACCCTCATTACAGATGGCTCGGATAGGACAGGACACGGATAGGACAGAAATGGATTTACATAATGGTACCCACTGAATTATAGCCATATTTCAACTAGGGATGGGCGATATGGACTTAAAAATTTATCCCGATATTTTCTAGTATTTATTGCGATAACGATATCAATGACGATAAATGTAGTTTCATATCTTCATCATCTTGAGCGCTGCTTTCTGCTCTGACACCAGACGCGAATGAAGCGTTTTGCGCGAGTGATTTAAGTCAATGCAAAGACGTAAATAGACATTCTGCGGCGCAGATTAAGCGGCGTGCATGTCGCGTCATTCGCGTCCGGTGTGAACGCACCATCAGTCTCTTCTTCACTGCATGCTTGACCGCGCGTCTGGGTCTGAACGTAGTAACAGTGAGCATTGCAACGTTAACTGTTTCATTACGTCAAAAGGCTTCGCGGTCCGGATTCGGACCGGAGTCCACTAGTTGGCGACCCCTGGTTTAACTGCACTATAGGCCGAGTCCTAGTTTACCTTGCATGTGCACTTTGTAATTTTATTTTGTATCACCCTGTTTTGATCCCTTAGAAAGGGCTGTTGAAGGGGCTGTTTGTGCAACAAAGTATTTGTTTCACCCTTTTATTGATGGGCAATGTTACATTGTGTGAGATTATTTGCTCCAAGTGAGAATGTTGGTGTGAAATCGAACACTAAAGTATGCCAATGTTGTTTTCAATAAAACAAACATTTGAACAAAGCAAGCCGATCCACTTTTCTATGTTGATAAGAGCATTAAAATAAGAAAAAATAATGGGACAAAAAGAAATCAAGGGACATTTAGAATAAATAAAAATGTGCGATTAATTGTGAGTTAACTATGACATTAATGCGATTAATCACGATTAAATATTTTAATCGTTTGACAGCACTAATATATATATATATATTTAATTAATAATTTTGTAATAATTTTTTTATGTAAAATTCCACACCAGCCTTTTCAGAAATGGAAAAGTTGCAGATATAATTGTCTTCTGTAAAAGTGCAGGAAATGTTTAAATAGTGCAACTGTGCTAAAAGACGTCACACAATACAAACAAAAATAATTTTTAAATCAATGAAAAGTTTTACATGTAAACCGATTCTGTATTTATTCATACATGGTGCAAACAGTGGTAAAAATAGCAGAAACAGCAAAAGTAATTATCCCAAAAATGTCTTCAGATTACAAAAAAGTTGAAAATAATGATTTAATGATAGAACTTCAGTAATTTGAGTTGATAATATAATAATACCACGAATTATTCTACTAATAAAAATAAACTGCACTAAGGAATAATGAGCTTCTGGGTTCATGAATATTAATCACGTTGTCAGCGTTCATTCCAACTGATTGGCTGAAATCAAAACAGGCACAGTAATAGCAGAGCCAGTAATAGGTGCGCGCCAGCCAATGAGATTCCCGTTTGTGCATTCCTTTCTTCCTGTTCACGAAAGGCTGAATAATTCCAAATAAACGCCATTACTTTACAGGAAAATGCAACAAAGGATATTGTTTACATGTAGCACGTCAATTCTGTGTGGTATAAGACTCTCTCGCTCTCTCTTTGAGTGTGTGTGAAACACTGAGCGCTCTCAGTCGCGCGCCTCACACTAGTGTTTAATGTGCGTCACATACACAGCGCATTCATTGAGATTAACTGAAATAGTGTGCTTTACCGATCGATTGAGAAAGAGCAAATCTCTTAAGCGCTCAGTCCAAGTGCTCAGCGAGTGAAAATACATCTGTATGGTTCAGATTGCCCTCAGGTAGCCCCTCGTTTAGCTATGAACTCTTCCGCAGCTTCCACCATAGTTGTTTTCGTTCTGCACGTGAGATGCGGATTCAGTGCCGCAGCTCCTATCAAGCACTGCGCGTAGAGCACCAAGTGCTGCGTGGGGCACCACAAGAAATTCTCTCTCCAACCCCCGTTCAGCTATACAGAGTGACGAACGCAGCCACCGCGGCCATCATAAAGTAATAACGTTTAGGGCATCAAGAGACGGCCAGCGGTGGCACGGTGCGGATGGGTCGCGCCATCAACTAGGCTTTATCGTTATTATCGCGGGAAGGCAAATTCTTATCGTGGGGAGAATTTTTACCGGTATATCGCAAACGATAAGATATCGCCCATCCCTAATTTCAACTCATTCTACTCAGAGGCTCGCAAAACACCAGCACCACTGACAGATGAAGAGGATATGGTGGAATGATATTAAGATCCAACAGGGAAAAAAAGTAACTGTTACTTTTGTATTTGTAAAATAATGAATCATTTGTGTGACTCAAATGTTTACACCAGGGATGTCCAAACTGTCCTGCAGACTTGAGCTCCAGCTCAACGCACCTGCTGAAGGTGTCTAGTAAGACTTTGATTAGCTGATTCAGGTGTGATTTAGGGTTGGTGCTAAACTCTGCAGGACAGAGGCGCTCCAGGAGTAGGATTGTACACCCCTGTTTTACACACTTCTCTTGCTAAATTTTCTCCAGATTACACTTATAATCCCCATATCAATCACCGTTTCAGTCACCAATGACATTGTAGAATATGAACAAAATCTTCTACATTACAACATGTTAGCTAAACAGAGAGCGCTTTTGAGGATGAGAAAAAAAAATCCCTTATAGACAACAAATGTAAAGCTGATCAGTCACATTTCATGCTTTGCTTTATGGGGAACAGATTTTGTTGATGCTGTTATCCAGTATAATTAAGTGACATAAATGAATGGTTTTCAAATCAGAAGTAGATTTCGGGTTTAATGCCACACAAGTAATTATAAAAGGCTATTACTCTATTATTTTTCCTAATTTAATGTGTCGTAATAACAAATTGAAGTCGGATCTTCACAGCATTAGTGTTTATCTGGTCATGTGATCTCAACACGTCTGACCCGCTCCATGTCAAATAATAGCACTTTAATCTGGACACTCATATGACATTCTTCAAAAATATCCTTCATTTCTGTAGAGCTGGACATTTGAATAATGATCAAATGACTGAGTTCAGCTTTGAGAATGAAACCAACCTGTTTGTTCCTCAGTTTCTTCATCTTTCACTCTCAATGTTTCCTCAATCTTCACGTCTTCTCTCTCCTCTTTCTCTGTTTGTTCCTCAGTTTCTTCATGTTTCACTCTCAATGTTTCCTCAATCTTCACGTCTTCACTCTCCTCTTTAATAAACGCCATCTTTATGTAGACGTGGATATCAGTCGCTTCACCAGGAGTTTTTCTGTGCTTTTGTCCTGTTTAAGATGAGAATAATTAACAGAAACAAATCCACACTATTTCTCTGTGTCTCAATCAGCTCTAGTTCAGTAGTTCAGTTAACACATTTAAGCCCACCCAGCGTATAGTTGTCATTTTCCTTTTGTAAGTATTTTTTGGATGTTATCCATGTTTTATATCTCAATGACATGCAAGCAAACAACCAAATAAAGGATTTCAAGAAAAGAAAAAAAAAGGTATTCACTTCCTTCCTGTCACATGAGACTGACAACTTCCTACCCCTACTTCCAGGAAGCATGGCGAAGTCCAACCCTCCCAAAGAAAGGTTATTTTCATGTTACTAATAAGAATTTTTTGTTGACATATATATCTCTACATAATCGTGGAAGTCTCAGGAATCATCCAAATAAAACAAATCTTACAAGAGATCTATAGTGTTTTGTATACTATAGTTAACTATAGTTGCCGGTGAGCAAATGACTTGTAAGTACTATAATGGGGAAATGGAGTAAACTGTGTTAATAGGTTAATAAATAGATTTTTGGTCATGTTTAGTGCTTTTTGCTTTCATAATATCCCACCTAAAACATAATGTAACCCTTTAACTGACATGTACAGTACAGTAGACCTTAATTCGATAGGGGAAAATATCATATTTTATGATATGTCTTGCAAAGGCCAAAATATTGAGGACCCTTCATCCAGTTTGGATGCGTTTCATTCTAATCTTATGACTAGTGGCTTACGATTCCATTACAATGTGGAAATTCAGACAAGTAATGAGTTTACATTCACATTATTTTATGAAATCACCTACTACAGTCAGCCATTGAATACTATGGGGCTATTTTGTTATTAGTTTTTTGTTATATAGATGTCATTTTTTCATAATTCATTTATTTATTTATTTTCATTGAACTTTTTGATACCTGCCCTTGTTGGGGCAACTTAATGGCTGTACTTAGTTCTGCACTATTTTCCACCACTTTAAGACAAATGTATTTGTTGTTTGTTGTGTTTTCATATTCAAAAGATTATAAGATAGATGCAGATAGATGTTCTTCGAAGATCTAGAAGTTCTTTTGATACATAATACATTTGTTTATGAATAAAGATTGGTCTGTTGAAAGCAGTTATTTTGAGTTAGATGACAAATGTTACATTTACATTTACATTTATGCATTTGGCAGATGCTTTTATCCAAAGCGACTTACATTGCATTCAAGGTACACATTTTTACATTTTGTCAATTCTTGCTTTCCCTGGTAATCGAACCCATGACCTTGGCGTTGCTAGCACCATGCTCTACTGTTTAAGCTACAGGAAAGCTATGTTCTCCTCCATGTCAAATTTGACATCGAAGGGGTGCATACAACAGATTTGCCGCACTTGGGGGAAACTTCCCCAAAACTTGGGGAAAACAAATGCAGGACATGTTCACATAGGACACTATTAACATGACTATATGCATGAACCCATTCAGAAAAAAAATTGGGCACAAATGGACCTAAATGACCTGGGCCCGTATTTATCAAGCTTCTCAAAGTGCCATTTTTGCTGAGAATTCATGATATTTACTCCTACTTTCAAACTTAAGTATAAAAGCAAGTTATCAAATTTCTTAAAGCTAAGGCTTACTCTTACTCTCCCAGTTATTTTAAGACGGCTCGAGAGGTCTCTCAAGTGGTTAGGAGTTGCCAGTAAGGGCTGTGATGGCACTGAGGAGACGGGAATTTTTCTGGAGAGGAAGGACAAATGTTTTGAAATATTTGATGACGAGCGGTTAATCAAACGGTATCGTTTGGACTGAGCAAGCATCATCTTTTTCTGCACTGGTTAATGTTGCCATTTATTTAAAAAAATTCCGCTGTTCGAATAACTTGGCAAGCAGTAGCACTTCTTCCTCCCACCAACTCTGTATTCTTTTGGATTATATCATAAACTCTAGCCTATATATTAGGGGTGGTTAATCTGTCTGATTTCCCGATTCGATTCGATTACGATTATTGAAGTCCCGATTCGATTACAGTCGATTTTCGATTATTAACGATTCTCGATTAGCGATTATTGATTTTCCATTTCACAACAGTAAACGAAAATACACTACAAAGTGATTGCAGTATAAAAAAGTCAGCTACTGAATTACTTAACTCTTTTATTGAGTAACAACAACTCAAAGCACTTGTCCTGTAGTGTCGTGTAGTTACACAGAAATGAATACATCACATTGTGTTGTGACTCATCAAGTTGAACTAAACAATAACAAATAAATGAAAGGCTTATTTCCTTTAGGAAGTAGATCAGAACCAACATACTGTAGAAATTGGACAATTTTCTTCTAGAAAGACAACGTGTTCAGGTGGAGGAAGACTGCAGGTTGCAGTCGAAACATGTCAAGGTAAAGAAGAAGTTTTTTCTCCACCTAAACACCTTGTCTTTCTAGAAGAAAATTGTCCAGTTTAATCATTAAGAAGACAAAATGAACATTTTTGAACACCTTACTATAGCTTCAGCTTATATACTGTACTGTAGAACACAGTGACAAAATGTCAAGAGTGTGCATGATGGATGCGGTGCGGGCGTGAGGGGGGCGGGAGCGCGTGGGCCACTCGCGCTCCTCTCGTTCGTTTCCTGACGTGAGAAAGACAATAGGGGAAATTGTTTGTGCAGCTTTAGTGTGGCGTTGTGTGTGTTTCCAGCATCAGTCCAGCTGTGTGTGTGTGTGATCCGCTCATCGCTTCCTCAGGATCGCCTTTATTCCCGCGAATGTGCGCGTCGATGTGTGTCGCGATCGCTCATCTGACGCGCTCATAAATCTGCGGATTGAAGGCGTTTATTCGGTGTTTGTGCGCGAATCTGAGCCGTGCTAACGCGCTAATGCTAATGTGCCTGAGCTCCAGAGGAGGCGAGGCGGGAGGATTTCTAGAGTGTTCCCTCAGAATCATCTCAGCATTAACGACAGATTTACATTCATCTAATGAACACACACACACACACACACCGTGGTAGTGTCAGGTTTAGATAAATAAAAAAATCGATTTTTTAAAATTTAATTATCGATTCATACTAGTCCATAACGTACTCGCGATTAATCGATAATCTATTTTTTTCACCACCCCTACTATATATATAGCCAGGTCAGTTAACAGCACACCGGTTTAAAATGTGTACTTTGTAAGACATGGTGGAAAACGTGTTTATCTTTAATTTCCAATGTGAATATCATAATGTATTCTCTTGAAAATTCTTTATTGAGTGTTGAATGCAGACTAGGGCTGTCAAAATTGCTCAAAAATGACGTTCGAATATTCTCTCTAAAAAAAGCACGAATATTCGAACTATTCGAACATCTGGTTGCCCATTTTATCAATGACGCGCATTACGTCAATAACAGGACAAATTAATACAAAGAGACATAACTACTTATATAGGTGTCTATTTAAGTTTAAACATATTTGACAACGTATTACCTACACAAAAACAAGTAAATCAACTAATGGCTAAGACCGCAGACCTCACTCTCTCTCGCCCTCACCCTCTCTGCGCATAACGGTTTAAATGAACAAACACATTGAGGCTGATCATGAGTTTTGTGCAAGCAATTTAAATTCGCGAATCTTGTCCCAAATATAGCCCACTTCATTCAGTGACTGAAACAAATATTAATATAAGTTTTACAGCATATTATTGAACGCTCCGAGCGAGCTGTGCTGTGGTGAACATGGAACGTTTCCTTGACATGAAACGGTAAATATTCAAACCAGTGGAAGCAGTGCATTTATCATTTATTCATGCAATATCTCTTCAGTCAGTACCTCGGTTCCATTGCTTGACACAGGGGTCGGGAACCTTTTTGGACCAAAGAGCCATTTTTTTATTTTTGGTTAATGCATTTTTCCAAAAGAGCCACAGAAAAAATAATATTAAATTATTATTAAAAAACAAGCTTTTTTTCCCAATAAAATTTCAACAATAGTAATTATTAGGTCCATAACTAAAAACAAACACATATGCAGCAAACAATAAATAAGTTGCAATATGGAATTAATTGTGCAGGGCTTTGTGAGGTTGAGTTATAAATCCTCTTCGTGTTTGTGAACGCACACAGTGCTTACATCTACTGTGTTAACGTGAATACTCGACATATCATTTTGATATATTTATGTAGCCTATTAATTTGACATGCAGCCGAGGACAAAGCTGTGCTTGTCCGTGTTGCGCTCGGAGCGCATGCACAGCATCCTGTCAGTAATTCAGTTGTCTTTCGTGACTTATCACGCTTTTATCATTTGTTTTCGTCAACTGAAATCTGCGTGGATTATCATAAATACACATTTATTTATCACAAGGGTCTCTGCGGCAAAAGCGAAAGTACCCGCGGGTGATGTTTCGAAATGTCTCTTCCACAGCAGAGCACCAGTTTAAATAAAAGGATATATTAACGTTTATATAGCCTACTTTTACATTTTCGCTGCTGTTCTAAAAATGGTTTTCAGTTACCTTTAACAAGCAACAGCTGCTTGAATCCCAGAGCAGAAGCTGTTACCACAAACGCAAGTGGTTATTGATTGCTGTCGCGACTCGTGACACTCGCTAACAGCACTGAACGCGCACGGCCGGTACAACTTGAATATTAGCTATTATCATATGTTTCATTAACTTCGGTAGGCTGTACAACAAGGGAATTGTAACTGGCTGCTTTTTCTGCAGAGAGCGGATCTCAGTTGATGCGTCTAATTTTTTTTATCGATCATTTGTTGGTAAAGGGTGAGAGACCTGAGCCACATTATTTTTGTCAAAGAGCCAGGTGTGGCTCGCGAGCCATAGGTTCCCGACCACTGGCTTGACAGAACTCCCTGAAGCCTGCCCCATCCACGACACTGATCGCTCTCATGTCCTTACAAATTAACAAAATTAATTTCTCCGTTATGGCCTCTTGTCGTGTTGCAGACAGAGAGCTTGTGGCGGGCGATGCAAAGTAAGGCTGGTCCAGTTTGCACATACAAATTAGTTGCTTATATTTACAAAACGAGCCTACAAAAGCATAAAAAAGCCTGTTTAATAAAGAAAAGTTCACAAAACTAAGTGAAAACTCACTAAAGTGTTTAGTGAAATTAGGAAACATTTAGATATCATAAATTGAGTTGTATAAGTTAACGTTACATTTCTACATACATTTTGTTCTCATGTCACAAGTAATATCAAGGTTTATTTTGATCTGTTTTACATGATTCTTTTGTAGTGTGGTTTTCGGTGAAGTGTACTAAAATAAATATCGTCACCTGTGTACATTAGCCCACTTCTTCTCTACGCTTTTCCTGATAGTTTATAGAACAATTACTCCGAGTCGCCCTCTGTCGTTTCAAAGAAAAGCACAACGGCGAGCGCGTCGAGTATAAACACGCCGTCCGTTTGGGGAGGAGCGCGCGCAGTCAGCGGAGGCTCGCGCTGCGGAGACAGGCCAGTACACAAGGCTTCAGGCGCGCTAGCGTGCCCACTCGCAAAGCAGACAGCCACGCCTCTACTACCGCGGGCGTTTTTTCCCCACATTTTTTTTATTTATTCGAATATTAATTTTCACCTTCGAAATTCGTTTTTTAAAAACTATTCGAATATATATTCGAATTTAGAATATTCGTTGACAGCCCTAATGCAGACTCCCCTTAATTTCCCCATTCAATGTGAATTTATCTGAGAATATTCTTAAAGGTGGGGTAGGTAAGTCTGATCTAAAACACTTTTGTCCAAATTTGTTTAAACTGTCTTTATATGTCAATACATAATTAAAATGTAAGTACTCTGAAAAAGAGAGAATAAAAATCGATTGACTCTAGACTTTTTAATCTGCAATAAACGCCGCTCATTATTTTCGTTCGGGCCGAATCAAGTGATTCGCTTGGGCGACTGTCACTCTCTCTCGCTACCATGGCAACCACCGCTTTTGCTACAGGATCTGCCCTCATGCGCCCCAGTGTTGCCAAGTCGGGCTACTTCAGCACTGTTGCCGCGGCTGTTTTTCATGTCCGCGGGTTGACCCCAATTATGTGATGTTTTGCCCCGGGATTTGAGAATTTTAGCAGGCAGCCCTACCAAAAAGACACATATTTTACCCCCCAAATGCGATTTTTACCAGAGAAACACGATCAGGCTTGTTTTGGGCTAGTTTTGAGTAGCGATTGGGCGGATTTTGTTGTGAAAACCTGGCAACCCTGGCACACCCGTTTGATTTGAGGAGTTCATGAGGCTGTATTTCTGCTGGACAGGTAATCTTTCATTTTGATTATAAATTTTTTTGGTTTATGTTTTCATGAAGCATGTCTCACTAGCAAACGTAGCTGCCTAATATAGCTAATATTACATTACTTAGCATAAAGTTACAATGTTATACACTTAGCAGAGATGATAAATACTCAATATGCTTAGCTCAAGTTGATCGCTGTCGTGTTGAATTTCGCAAAATGTAACTTTAGATAACAAAATGCATGTGTAAAAGCTAGTACACCACATCCAGGAACTTTTTTTAGTAATAAGTTAGCTTTAGCTACTACCCTCTGTCTTAACTCTTCTACCATGTTCACCGGGAACTTTACCTGCACGTTTATTTCGGCCCTTGGTTTGTTTTTATATACTCTACCAATGTTTTTATCTTGTATCTGTGTGTGTCATAGACACTGTGTTGTGTGTGTATTTTAAACTTTGCCAGTATCTGTATTCTAGCTTGATAGTGAGTACTAAAATACATCTTATTTGTTTATATTCATAATGATAAAGTTAGATTTTTTATTACATGTGATTCTGACATGATGTCACTACATGCACTTCTTCTCCGCTCGCCTCAGTATGGCGTTCCGATGGGTTCTTTAATATGACTTTGCAACATGCACTCGTCTCAACGAACGTCTCACTCAACGTCTTAACTTTTTTTTTTATTCTGCTATTTATTCCATTCAATTTAAGACGCAGACGAGGCGTAGACGTGACGTAGACGTCACGCAGACGTCACGCAAATCACGTGTGGCAGTGAAGTGTCCACTCAGACGTTACGCGTCATTCACGTGTAGCAGTGAAGTTATAATTTAATTTTTTCGCTAACACGTAGTATAACACGCTACTCAACACGGCTCAGTGCAGTGTGTCAGCGAATGCACAATTTACTTTCTCTTCACTCATTCCTCTCAATGAACGTGACGTCTGCGTCTGTGATTTTATTTGAGTGTTGTAAATGCGTGCGTGAATTCTTGTTTAATCCTACAAAGATAATACGTGGGGAAACGTTATAAGTCTAAGTTGTAGGCTATATATCAGTCATGTTATCAGTCTAAGTTGTATAAACTATAAAGTTGTATTAATATAAAGTTAAGTCCTTTTTTACAGTCATTTTATGGTTTAGGATGTTTCCATAAACACTGATATCACCCTGTGCAGGTCTTAAATGCTTTAAAATAGATTTTTAGTGTAGGTGATTAATAAATAATTGTGCATATTTTTAATGCCTAAAAATTAACGTTTCCATATCTTTTCATTTAATTGTTTATTCATGTATAGTAATGATTTATAAAAAGAAAACTAAAACCAGTGTGAAATAAATGTTAAAAGCAGGAATAAGAAATTAATTTTACAATTGTACTTTTCCTGCAGGTACTAAACATCTGCAATGTTTAGTCTGGTGTCCACAAATGACAACGGACCTTTCGCAAAAACAGTAGTATGAAACAGAGCTTACAATTTATTTTTATTTTTTTTACATTTTAAGAAACCCAATCAATTAATAGACCCACTGTTTTGTGACTTTACTGTGTAGCCTATAGTCTCAGTTCAAGCAGTAGCTATACGTGCACTGATCGATCATCTCTTCTAGCACATGAATATGTTGTTTAAGTGTGATAAAAACCAAGGCAGAATTGAAAGAGTATCCCTGGCTCTAAAATGTTAATTCTCTGCTAAATTATATGCTAAATAATAATAATGAACTGCTCGTCTTTATCTTTTACATTTACACGTATTCATTTAGCAGACTCTTTTCTCCAAAGTTTGAGGAATAAGGCATAGGGAGGGATTTGGAGGTGTAGGCTAACTGTTTTTATAATTCTGTTAACTGTCAGATTGCCTGTCAATCAAACTTCGGCGAAACTCAGTTAAAAACTAAATATTACAACTATAAAATTATTACAAATTATAAATATTATGTAGGCTACGTTAGCTAAATTACCCCGAATGTTTACGTTATTTTGTGTTGGTCAAGTGACTCCCAAGTGGTGAATACAAACATGAACATAAAACATAAAAACCTTTCTAGCATGAGTTCTTCATAAGTATCTGTGGATATGTTGACAAGAAACAACAGTAAACAAAACTTTTAGATATGATAATTTGTGTAAATTAAAATTTGGTATTTGGAATAAAAAATCTATAGCTACACAAGCAAGGTAAAAGCACTTAATTGCTAATAAAACATAATTGAAGATCAGTGGGGAAAAAATAATAAAGAATGAATTGTGTGGAATGTACTGGAAACCCCTTTAAGGCAGACGCAGACGTCACGTTCGGCAGACGCAGGCGAAACGCTCGGCAGACGCAGACGTCACGTTCGGCAGACGCAGACGAGACGTTCATTGAGACGAGTGCATGTTGCAAAGTCATATTAAAGAACCCATCGGAACGCCATACCTCAGGTAAATAATGCGTCTTTCAGCTGAGCTGATCGCGGTCGGCGTAGCGCGTTCATGTGTTTTGGGGGCGTGGCTTTGGAAAGAGCCCAGAAGGGAGAAGGTGGAGTGAATGGAAATAATAAGCTGTCTTTAAAACAGTCGTGAGAGGTCTACAGACTCTCAATTTTCATACTTTCTTTTTCAGAGTACTTACATTTTAATTATGTATTGATATATAAAGAAAGTTTAAACAAATTTGGAAAAAAAGTTTTTAACCAAATCCTACCTACCCTACCTTTAAATAAGGAAATCTATTCAGTGATTGGTCCATGCCTATGTCTTCATCCAAAATCCTGTTTGTGGCACAGCAAAGTGTCGTAAATCATCTCTAAGACTGACACTTAAGATTTAGTCCTACACTTCACTTAAAGTATGATTGAGATGTTTGATAACTAACTTTTATGCACAGCTTTGAGCCAAGATTTCTTTTACACCAAGTCAATTCTTAGCAGTGTTCTTGTGAGTAATTCTCAGAGGCTTGATAAAGACAGGCTCTGATTAAACAAAAACACTCAAAACTAACACAACAAATTAATAAAAGAATGCAAATTATACAGACCCTTAATATATTAGTTTAGCTATGTAATGATTTGTAGAAATCGAGATCGAGAAAGAAACAGCGCTTCGAATCACTGAATCATTTGTTTTGAATCAATCGGCTCAATTGACTCGGAGAGTCGAAAGCTCCAGTTCTCTCGCCACTCGTCAGAATTTGCCTAATCTCCCCGGTACTTTAGACCGCGGTGGAAACGCAGATTGTAGCAAATCTGGGGGAGAAAAAGTTCCTGGTACAAATAGTTCCGGGTAATTTCGGTGGAAACGCGGCTAGAGACTGAATTAAAGTTTGAACTGATTCATAATAAAGAGCGAAATGAGACGCTACTTCTGTTACTCATGAGTTTCACTGTGTTAATTTACTCACACAACGCTGATAAATGTTAGATAAATCAATGCAGTGTCACATTTAATAATATATCATTCATTCTGCGTTGCTTTAAACACTTTAAATGCTTAAAACACAAACCTTTCTCCAGCCAGAGCATTACAGACGCAGGAGCGCGACGCAGCCTTATGACGTCACACTTATATACCAAAATAAAAGTCCCCATCACAGACTGTTGTCTAAAATTACAGAGGCTCATGGAAATTTACCTAAGAAAAAAATATATTAAAAAGATGGCCAAATTCAGAGTTGAATGTATTATTGAAGTACATTTAATATCAAAGTTAACAATACAGTTCACATTGAGAGTAAGAAATATATATTTAAGCAATAACACAATGCAGTCGCTTCATTTTTTTGTGTCTGAATGAAGTACTTCTCACTACTAATTGCTCATTTAAAAGTTGAATAATAAACTCAGTTACCAGGGTAACTTACTCTGTGAACCTAACCTGGTCTGAGGCCTATTCCAGAAAGCAAATCATATTGGTATAATTGCCTGGCAGTTGTTGATGGCCACATTGTATTATTGGACCCTCCTGCAACACGACACTCTGTCACAGTTGTAAGTGATTATTGTCTTTAGGTCTTTAGGTTTCTGTTTGCTAGACCAAGCATCTTTACTTATGTGCACTGTAGGATGAAGATGAAGAGACCACCTCTGCTGTGACAGAAATCCAAAATGGCCCATAGAGGTATGATGCATATATTGCATTCCCCCTTTTTTTTTTACATAAGATATTAAAAAAAATTCATTTGACAGAATATGGCTGGGGATTTACATGCAGATGAGGGTCCATCTACCTCCTGCAGAATCTTAGCAGTGAAAGACATTTTCTGCAGTTGTCCATCTTCATTTAAATATTTGGTCTGTGTTTGTATTACAGACTTTTTCAACCATGTTGAATTATTTTGTCTTTCTAGTTGCCTGCCAAAGAGCTGTATAAGCTCCATCTTCAAAGGCAAATTAGAAAAGGTGACATGGAGATGCACCAGCTTAAGGTGGGAAACCGTATGTGAACATTAATCTAACATTTGTTGATGAATGGTATATAAAGCAATACATACAAATGTATTTTTATTACAGGAAATAAAGAAACAATGATCAAAACTTGACTGTCAACTCATTTTAATTAAAGTGATTTTAGCAAATCATGTCTCGTGCCACCCTGCCATCTCTTTGGTCTACTGGGTTCACTGTGGGTTCCCCTTGGCCATCTTCATCAAGAGAAGGGTCTCTCATAGAAAGGACAAACCTACCACTCTGTGGAATTCCTCTTTAATGGCTGTTGAGTGCAAGACATACTGTACGGACAGCCCTACACACAGTTGCCTTTCCCACATGCTCTGCACAGCCTCTACGCTGTACAAAAAACTACCCGTTGCAAAGAAGCGAGGGGCAATGCACAAAATGTGCTCTGTGTTAAGCACTGATCCGCGATGTGTCACCTTTGAAATGTATGGTTTCAAAAGATTGGTTAAATTAAATATTTTGTATTATCTGTGCTTACACATCATGTATTGAGGCACAGGACATAGAGGAATATCTTCTTACCTGTGGGCCTGTGACTGTTAACTACACTAATGATAACCATGTGACTGAAATCAATAAAGCAACGTGCAGAACTGAACTCACCTCAGATGAGACGCCTGTGCTTGAGCAAGAACTTTGCTCAATCACAGATGCCGTCTCATTAACTTCAACGTCAAATCAATCAAACACAGGAGGAAAAATCTGCTGCACCTGGAAACAACACAGATGCAAAACAAACACGATCCTCCAAAGACTCAAAGAAACGATGACATGCCATACTGAAGGGATAGTCCACCCTGCAATTCTCATTATTTACTCTTCCTAATGTTATTCCAAACCGGCATCCGTTTGTTTCTTCTGGCAAACTCAGTTTGAAAAATGCTGATAACCAAACAATCAGCAGTAGCCAATACATTTCAACGTTTTTTCAACAGTTGCCATCAAATTTGGTTATCAGCATTCTTCAACTATCTTCTCCTGTGTTCAACTGAAGAAACAAACACATGCAGGTTTAGGACACAAAGGTGATGACATGATGAGAATTTACATCCCTTTAAGCTTTACACCACCAAAACAAACACAGTCAAATTCATTATCATGTTTTTTTTCTTTAATAAGTATAGTTAGAATAGTTTGGTTATGTTATGTTTATGGTTTATGGCTTATAGTTTTGGTTATGTTGTCAAATTTAAAATTCCCCCCTTCAAATCAATTGTGTTTGGAATTGTTAAACATTTCTTATGTTCACATTTATTGCTAAGTAAAAAAGAATCCTATTGACCATATTCATGTAGAAAGTTTTTTGTTTAGTCACAGTAATTGTTAAACTTTGATTCCATGTTAATGCCGAAACGGTTTTGTTCAGTCACTGTTACACATTGATTTTTGTGTTATCAGAACTTCTATTTAAAAATGTTTTTCCATTTCTTATTTTACCTTGCAATAAAGCAATTTTAATTCAAAAATTCTGAAACTGTAAAACTTCTTATGATCATATATGTGTTCTATCATGTTCAAAAAGTATCTTATTCTGAATAAAACTTCATCAGCAATATTCAAGTAACAATTTTCCTTAAATCACTACTTCAGAAACATGTTGTCTACACATCCATTTAGTAAATAAAAATCTAAATTTTAACTAAACCAAATATTTAAATGACCATTTTGCATTACATAATGTTAAATACTCTAGCTGTGTTCCAATTCAAGGGCTGCATCCTTTGAAGGCCGTGTTCTTCGAAGTGTGCGGCTGACGCACAGAGATTAGTTTACAGTGGAAGGTTTAGCGGATTGTGTCACCGCGGCGCGACGGAGGCTGTCCCAATGCAAAGGTCCTTCGAAGGCTCCTTCAAAATACGGCCTGCAAATGCGTCCTCCTTTTCCCGTTAAATGAAGGATACTCGGATGGATGCTTCGTCGCCTTGCCTACCCCAGAATTCACATCAGATTTCATTGCACGCTGCGACATCAGATTTTTCAAGAGAAATTGTCAGATTACACTTTTAAATGTAAATATTGGGTTTCAATTTACTCCAGTAATCTAATGTATCTACTGATAAAAAATAAAAAAATGCATTAAAGGTTCAAATGTTGACTAATATGTTACCAACATGCGATTTTATATAGTTTATACTCTTTTTTTATGTACATAAATGGGCCGAGGTGAACATCTTTAGTT
This sequence comes from Gobio gobio, assembly GCF_949357685.1. Lineage (NCBI taxonomy): Eukaryota > Metazoa > Chordata > Actinopteri > Cypriniformes > Gobionidae > Gobio > Gobio gobio. Next base: position 50,708 of record NW_027645660.1, on the reverse strand, counting down.
GTTTTGTTTTTAGGCAGTTGAACTTAAGTCCAGTATAAATGTTACTGCTGCTCTTCATCGGCTGCTGTCACAGTTGCTGAACATTACAAATAATGTAACAAAATACATTTATTCTGTATTTTAGTATAAATGTGAAGTGCTTTCGATTTTTATTCTACTTCACCTCAAAGGCAAATATTGACTTTTTTTACACATGGACATAAGATTTTGATATTAGTTATCGTTTAGAAATATATGAATATTATATGATAGAAACTAAAAATAAAAAACACTAAAATGATGTCTTCTAGATCAGAGATAGTGGTGCGTTGGTCCTGGAAGGCTGTCCAGCAGAGTTCAGCTCATAGAACAGTTATGCATGATACAATATTTTATGGTTTGATTTTTGAGGATGTGAGTAAATTTCATTTATTCTTCCCTCTTTCTGAAAACATCTTAGCGTCATGGCATCCATCGACTGAGTCAGCACTGCAAACCTGTTGGTAGACAGTGGAACTGATCCCAGATGTCAGAGGCTTTACCAGGGTCTCCCTGCCCAGGTCAATAAAACATATTTCTTCCATCTGTTTTATGTACTGTTAATTTAAAATAATTATTTCATTTACAAACTAGATTAAAAAGTTTGTCGAGACAAACTTTAAGTTGGCTTGGGAAGTTGACCAGAAAGTTTGAAAAGTCTAAAAAAGTCTGAAAAGTTTGAAATAGTTTGATAAGTTTAAAGTTTAAAATAGTTTGAGTTTTAGTTAGTAGATAGATAGACCTCAGTTTACCATGATTTGCCATGTTCTAAGCATGATTTACCACAGTTTGGTAAATCATACTAGAACGTTCTAGTATGATTTACCACAGTTTAGCCCGTTCTAGTATGATTTACCCCAGTTTAGCCCATTCTAGTATGATTTACCATAGTTTACCATGATTTACCACAGTTTACCCCGCTCTAGTATGATTTACCACAGTTTACCCCGTTCTAGTATGACTTACCACAGTTTACCATGATTCTAGTATGATTTACCATAGTTTACCATGATTTACCACAGTTTACCCCGTTCTAGTATGATTTACCACAGTTTACCCTGTTCTAGTATGATTTACCACAGTTTACCATGATTCTAGTATGATTTACCATGATTTACCACAGTTTACCCCGTTCTAGTATGATTTACCCCAGTTTAGCCCATTCTAGTATGATTTACCCCAGGTTAGCCCATTCTAGTATGATTTACCATAGTTTACCATGATTTACCACAGTTTACCCCGCTCTAGTATGATTTACCCCAGTTTAGCCCATTCTAGTATGATTTACCCCAGTTTAGCCCATTCTAGTATGATTTACCCCAGTTTAGCCCATTCTAGTATGATTTACCATAGTTTACCATGATTTACCACAGTTTACCCCGCTCTAGTATGATTTACCACAGTTTACCCCGTTCTAGTATGACTTACCACAGTTTACCATGATTCTAGTATGATTTACCATAGTTTACCATGATTTACCACAGTTTACCCCGTTCTAGTATGACTTACCACAGTTTACCATGATTCTAGTATGATTTACCATAGTTTACCATGATTTACCACAGTTTACCCCGCTCTAGTATGATTTACCACAGTTTACCCCGTTCTAGTATGATTTACCACAGTTTACCCTGTTCTAGTATGATTTACCACAGTTTACCATGATTCTAGTATGATTTACCATAGTTTACCATGATTTACCACAGTTTACCCCGTTCTAGTATGATTTACCCCAGTTTAGCCCATTCTAGTATGATTTACCCCAGGTTAGCCCATTCTAGTATGATTTACCATAGTTTACCATGATTTACCACAGTTTACCCCGCTCTAGTATGATTTACCCCAGTTTAGCCCATTCTAGTATGATTTACCACAGTTTACCATGATTTACCCCAGTTTAGCCCATTCTAGTATGATTTACCCCAGTTTAGCCCATTCTAGAATGATTTACCCCAGTTTAGCCCATTCTAGTATGATTTACCATAGTTTACCATGATTAACCACAGTTTACCCCGTTCTAGTATGATTTACCCCAGTTTAGCCCATTCTAGTATGATTTACCCCAGTTTAGCCCGTTCTAGTATGATTTACCCCAGTTTACCATGATTTACCCCAGGTTAGCCCATTCTAGTATGATTTACCATAGTTTACCATGATTTACCACAGTTTATCCCGCTCTAGTATGATTTACCACAGTTTACCCCGTTCTAGTATGATTTACCACAGTTTACCATGATTCTAGTATAATTTACCATAGTTTACCATGATTTACCACAGTTTACCCCGTTCTAGTATGATTTACCCCAGTTTACCCAGTTCTAGTATGATTTACCCCAGTTCTAGTATGATTTACCCCAGTTTAGCCCGTTCTAGTATGATTTACCACAGTTTACCCCGTTCTAGTATGATTTACCCCAGTTTAGCCCGTTCTAGTATGATTTACCACAGTTTACCCCATTCTACCATGATTTACCACAGTTTACCCCGTTCTAGTATGATTTACCACAGTTTACCCCATTCTACCATGATTTACCACAGTTTACCATGATTCTAGCATGATTTACCACAGTTTACCATGATACTAGCATGATATACCATAGTTTACCATGATTCTAGCATGATATACCATAGTTTACCATGATTTACCACAGTTTACCCCGTTCTAGTATGATTTACCCCAGTTCCAGTATGATTTACCCCAGTTTACCCCGTTCTAGTATGATTTACCCCAGTTTACCCCGTTCTAGTATGATTTACCACAGTTTACCATGATTCCAGTATGATTTGCCATAGTTTACCATGATTTACCACAGTTTACCCCGTTCTAGTATAATTTACCCCGTTCTAGTATGATTTACCCCAGTTTACCCCGTTCAAGTATGATTTACCACAGTTTACCATGATTCTAGTATGATTTACCATAGTTTACCATGATTTACCACAGTTTACCCCGTTCTAGTATAATTTACCCCAGTTCTAGTATGATTTACCAGAGTTTACCATGATTTACCACAGTTTACCCCGTTCTAGTATGATTTACCCCAGTTTAGCCCATTCTAGTATGATTTACCATAGTTTACCATGATTTACCACAGTTTACCCCGCTCTAGTATGATTTACCACAGTTTACCCCGTTCTAGTATGACTTACCACAGTTTACCATGATTCTAGTATGATTTACCATAGTTTACCATGATTTACCACAGTTTACCCCGTTCTAGTATGATTTACCACAGTTTACCCTGTTCTAGTATGATTTACCACAGTTTACCATGATTCTAGTATGATTTACCATAGTTTACCATGATTTACCACAGTTTACCCCGTTCTAGTATGATTTACCCCAGTTTAGCCCATTCTAGTATGATTTACCCCAGGTTAGCCCATTCTAGTATGATTTACCATAGTTTACCATGATTTACCACAGTTTACCCCGCTCTAGTATGATTTACCCCAGTTTACCCCATTCTAGTATGATTTACCCCAGTTTAGCCCATTCTAGTATGATTTACCCCAGTTTAGCCCATTCTAGTATGATTTACCATAGTTTACCATGATTTACCACAGTTTACCCCGCTCTAGTATGATTTACCACAGTTTACCCCGTTCTAGTATGACTTACCACAGTTTACCATGATTCTAGTATGATTTACCATAGTTTACCATGATTTACCACAGTTTACCCCGTTCTAGTATGACTTACCACAGTTTACCATGATTCTAGTATGATTTACCATAGTTTACCATGATTTACCACAGTTTACCCCGCTCTAGTATGATTTACCACAGTTTACCCCGTTCTAGTATGATTTACCACAGTTTACCCTGTTCTAGTATGATTTACCACAGTTTACCATGATTCTAGTATGATTTACCATAGTTTACCATGATTTACCACAGTTTACCCCGTTCTAGTATGATTTACCCCAGTTTAGCCCATTCTAGTATGATTTACCCCAGGTTAGCCCATTCTAGTATGATTTACCATAGTTTACCATGATTTACCACAGTTTACCCCGCTCTAGTATGATTTACCCCAGTTTAGCCCATTCTAGTATGATTTACCACAGTTTACCATGATTTACCCCAGTTTAGCCCATTCTAGTATGATTTACCCCAGTTTAGCCCATTCTAGAATGATTTACCCCAGTTTAGCCCATTCTAGTATGATTTACCATAGTTTACCATGATTAACCACAGTTTACCCCGTTCTAGTATGATTTACCCCAGTTTAGCCCATTCTAGTATGATTTACCCCAGTTTAGCCCGTTCTAGTATGATTTACCCCAGTTTACCATGATTTACCCCAGGTTAGCCCATTCTAGTATGATTTACCATAGTTTACCATGATTTACCACAGTTTATCCCGCTCTAGTATGATTTACCACAGTTTACCCCGTTCTAGTATGATTTACCACAGTTTACCATGATTCTAGTATAATTTACCATAGTTTACCATGATTTACCACAGTTTACCCCGTTCTAGTATGATTTACCCCAGTTTACCCAGTTCTAGTATGATTTACCCCAGTTCTAGTATGATTTACCCCAGTTTAGCCCGTTCTAGTATGATTTACCACAGTTTACCCCGTTCTAGTATGATTTACCCCAGTTTAGCCCGTTCTAGTATGATTTACCACAGTTTACCCCATTCTACCATGATTTACCACAGTTTACCCCGTTCTAGTATGATTTACCACAGTTTACCCCATTCTACCATGATTTACCACAGTTTACCATGATTCTAGCATGATTTACCACAGTTTACCATGATACTAGCATGATATACCATAGTTTACCATGATTCTAGCATGATATACCATAGTTTACCATGATTTACCACAGTTTACCCCGTTCTAGTATGATTTACCCCAGTTCCAGTATGATTTACCCCAGTTTACCCCGTTCTAGTATGATTTACCCCAGTTTACCCCGTTCTAGTATGATTTACCACAGTTTACCATGATTCCAGTATGATTTGCCATAGTTTACCATGATTTACCACAGTTTACCCCGTTCTAGTATAATTTACCCCGTTCTAGTATGATTTACCCCAGTTTACCCCGTTCAAGTATGATTTACCACAGTTTACCATGATTCTAGTATGATTTACCATAGTTTACCATGATTTACCACAGTTTACCCCGTTCTAGTATAATTTACCCCAGTTCTAGTATGATTTACCAGAGTTTACCATGATTTACCACAGTTTACCCCGTTCTAGTATGATTTACCCCAGTTTAGCCCATTCTAGTATGATTTACCCCAGGTTAGCCCATTCTAGTATGATTTACCATAGTTTACCATGATTTACCACAGTTTACCCCGCTCTAGTATGATTTACCCCAGTTTAGCCCATTCTAGTATGATTTACCCCAGTTTAGTATGATTTACCCCAGTTTAGCCCATTCTAGTATGATTTACCATAGTTTACCATGATTTACCACAGTTTACCCCGCTCTAGTATGATTTACCACAGTTTACCCCGTTCTAGTATGACTTACCACAGTTTACCATGATTCTAGTATGATTTACCATAGTTTACCATGATTTACCACAGTTTACCCCGTTCTAGTATGACTTACCACAGTTTACCATGATTCTAGTATGATTTACCATAGTTTACCATGATTTACCACAGTTTACCCCGCTCTAGTATGATTTACCACAGTTTACCCCGTTCTAGTATGATTTACCACAGTTTACCCTGTTCTAGTATGATTTACCACAGTTTACCATGATTCTAGTATGATTTACCATAGTTTACCATGATTTACCACAGTTTACCCCGTTCTAGTATGATTTACCCCAGTTTAGCCCATTCTAGTATGATTTACCCCAGGTTAGCCCATTCTAGTATGATTTACCATAGTTTACCATGATTTACCACAGTTTACCCCGCTCTAGTATGATTTACCCCAGTTTAGCCCATTCTAGTATGATTTACCACAGTTTACCATGATTTACCCCAGTTTAGCCCATTCTAGTATGATTTACCCCAGTTTAGCCCATTCTAGTATGATTTACCATAGTTTACCATGATTAACCACAGTTTACCCCGTTCTAGTATGATTTACCCCAGTTTAGCCCATTCTAGTATGATTTACCCCAGTTTAGCCCGTTCTAGTATGATTTACCCCAGTTTACCATGATTTACCCCAGGTTAGCCCATTCTAGTATGATTTACCATAGTTTACCATGATTTACCACAGTTTACCCCGCTCTAGTATGATTTACCACAGTTTACCCCGTTCTAGTATGATTTACCACAGTTTACCATGATTCTAGTATAATTTACCATAGTTTACCATGATTTACCACAGTTTACCCCGTTCTAGTATGATTTACCCCAGTTCTAGTATGATTTACCCCAGTTTAGCCCGTTCTAGTATGATTTACCACAGTTTACCCCGTTCTAGTATGATTTACCCCAGTTTAGCCCGTTCTAGTATGATTTACCACAGTTTACCCCATTCTACCATGATTTACCACAGTTTACCCCGTTCTAGTATGATTTACCACAGTTTACCCCATTCTACCATGATTTACCACAGTTTACCATGATTCTAGCATGATTTACCACAGTTTACCATGATACTAGCATGATATACCATAGTTTACCATGATTCTAGCATGATATACCATAGTTTACCATGATTTACCACAGTTTACCCCGTTCTAGTATGATTTACCCCAGTTCCAGTATGATTTACCCCAGTTTACCCCGTTCTAGTATGATTTACCCCAGTTTACCCCGTTCTAGTATGATTTACCACGGTTTACCATGATTCTAGTATGATTTACCATAGTTTACCATGATTTACCACAGTTTACCCCGTTCTAGTATAATTTACCCCGTTCTAGTATGATTTACCCCAGTTTACCCCGTTCTAGTATGATTTACCACAGTTTACCATGATTCTAGTATGATTTACCATAGTTTACCATGATTTACCACAGTTTACCCCGTTCTAGTATAATTTACCCCAGTTCTAGTATGATTTACCACAGTTTACCATGATTTACCACAGTTTACCCCGTTCTAGTATGATTTACCCCAGTTTAGCCCATTCTAGTATGATTTACCCCAGGTTAACCCATTCTAGTATGATTTACCATAGTTTACCATGATTTACCACAGTTTACCCCGCTCTAGTATGATTTACCCCAGTTTAGCCCATTCTAGTATGATTTACCCCAGTTTAGCCCATTCTAGTATGATTTACCCCAGTTTAGCCCATTCTAGTATGATTTACCATAGTTTACCATGATTTACCACAGTTTACCCCGCTCTAGTATGATTTACCACAGTTTACCCCGTTCTAGTATGACTTACCACAGTTTACCATGATTCTAGTATGATTTACCATAGTTTACCATGATTTACCACAGTTTACCCCGCTCTAGTATGATTTACCACAGTTTACCCCGTTCTAGTATGATTTACCACAGTTTACCCTGTTCTAGTATGATTTACCACAGTTTACCATGATTCTAGTATGATTTACCATAGTTTACCATGATTTACTACAGTTTACCCCGTTCTAGTATGATTTACCCCAGTTTAGCCCATTCTAGTATGATTTACCCCAGGTTAGCCCATTCTAGTATGATTTACCATAGTTTACCATGATTTACCACAGTTTACCCCGCTCTAGTATGATTTACCCCAGTTTAGCCCATTCTAGTATGATTTACCACAGTTTACCATGATTTACCCCAGTTTAGCCCATTCTAGTATGATTTACCCCAGTTTAGCCCATTCTAGTATGATTTAACCCAGTTTAGCCCATTCTAGTATGATTTACCATAGTTTACCATGATTAACCACAGTTTACCCCGTTCTAGTATGATTTACCCCAGTTTAGCCCATTCTAGTATGATTTACCCCAGTTTAGCCCGTTCTAGTATGATTTACCCCAGTTTACCATGATTTACCCCAGGTTAGCCCATTCTAGTATGATTTACCTTAGTTTACCATGATTTACCACAGTTTACCCCGCTCTAGTATGATTTACCACAGTTTACCCCGTTCTAGTATGATTTACCACAGTTTACCATGATTCTAGTATAATTTACCATAGTTTACCATGATTTACCACAGTTTACCCCGTTCTAGTATGATTTACCCCAGTTTACCCAGTTCTAGTATGATTTACCCCAGTTCTAGTATGATTTACCCCAGTTTAGCCCGTTCTAGTATGATTTACCACAGTTTACCCCGTTCTAGTATGATTTACCCCAGTTTAGCCCGTTCTAGTATGATTTACCACAGTTTACCCCATTCTACCATGATTTACCACAGTTTACCCCGTTCTAGTATGATTTACCACAGTTTACCCCATTCTACCATAATTTACCACAGTTTACCATGATTCTAGCATGATTTACCACAGTTTACCATGATACTAGCATGATATACCATAGTTTACCATGATTCTAGCATGATATACCATAGTTTACCATGATTTACCACAGTTTACCCCGTTCTAGTATGATTTACCCCAGTTCCAGTATGATTTACCCCAGTTTACCCCGTTCTAGTATGATTTACCCCAGTTTACCCCGTTCTAGTATGATTTACCACGGTTTACCATGATTCTAGTATGATTTACCATAGTTTACCATGATTTACCACAGTTTACCCCGTTCTAGTATAATTTACCCCGTTCTAGTATGATTTACCCCAGTTTACCCCGTTCTAGTATGATTTACCACAGTTTACCATGATTCTAGTATGATTTACCATAGTTTACCATGATTTACCACAGTTTACCCCGTTCTAGTATAATTTACCCCAGTTCTAGTATGATTTACCACAGTTTACCATGATTTACCACAGTTTACCCCGTTCTAGTATGATTTACCCCAGTTTAGCCCATTCTAGTATGATTTACCCCAGGTTAACCCATTCTAGTATGATTTACCATAGTTTACCATGATTTACCACAGTTTACCCCGCTCTAGTATGATTTACCCCAGTTTAGCCCATTCTAGTATGATTTACCCCAGTTTAGCCCATTCTAGTATGATTTACCCCAGTTTAGCCCATTCTAGTATGATTTACCATAGTTTACCATGATTTACCACAGTTTACCCCGCTCTAGTATGATTTACCACAGTTTACCCCGTTCTAGTATGACTTACCACAGTTTACCATGATTCTAGTATGATTTACCATAGTTTACCATGATTTACCACAGTTTACCCCGTTCTAGTATGACTTACCACAGTTTACCATGATTCTAGTATGATTTACCATAGTTTACCATGATTTACCACAGTTTACCCCGCTCTAGTATGATTTACCACAGTTTACCCCGTTCTAGTATGATTTACCACAGTTTACCCTGTTCTAGTATGATTTACCACAGTTTACCATGATTCTAGTATGATTTACCATAGTTTACCATGATTTACCACAGTTTACCCCGTTCTAGTATGATTTACCCCAGTTTAGCCCATTCTAGTATGATTTACCCCAGGTTAGCCCATTCTAGTATGATTTACCATAGTTTACCATGATTTACCACAGTTTACCCCGCTCTAGTATGATTTACCCCAGTTTAGCCCATTCTAGTATGATTTACCACAGTTTACCATGATTTACCCCAGTTTAGCCCATTCTAGTATGATTTACCCCAGTTTAGCCCATTCTAGTATGATTTAACCCAGTTTAGCCCATTCTAGTATGATTTACCATAGTTTACCATGATTAACCACAGTTTACCCCGTTCTAGTATAATTTACCCCAGTTTAGCCCATTCTAGTATGATTTACCCCAGTTTAGCCCGTTCTAGTATGATTTACCCCAGTTTACCATGATTTACCCCAGGTTAGCCCATTCTAGTATGATTTACCTTAGTTTACCATGATTTACCACAGTTTACCCCGCTCTAGTATGATTTACCACAGTTTACCCCGTTCTAGTATGATTTACCACAGTTTACCATGATTCTAGTATAATTTACCATAGTTTACCATGATTTACCACAGTTTACCCCGTTCTAGTATGATTTACCCCAGTTCTAGTATGATTTACCCCAGTTTAGCCCGTTCTAGTATGATTTACCACAGTTTACCCCGTTCTAGTATGATTTACCCCAGTTTAGCCCGTTCTAGTATGATTTACCACAGTTTACCCCATTCTACCATGATTTACCCCAGTTTAGCCCGTTCTAGTATGATTTACCTTAGTTTACCATGATTTACCACAGTTTACCCCGCTCTAGTATGATTTACCACAGTTTACCCCGTTCTAGTATGATTTACCACAGTTTACCATGATTCTAGTATAATTTACCATAGTTTACCATGATTTACCCCAGTTTACCCAGTTCTAGTATGATTTACCCCAGTTCTAGTATGATTTACCCCAGTTTAGCCCGTTCTAGTATGATTTACCACAGTTTACCCCGTTCTAGTATGATTTACCCCAGTTTAGCCCGTTCTAGTATGATTTACCACAGTTTACCCCATTCTACCATGATTTACCACAGTTTACCCCGTTCTAGTATGATTTACCACAGTTTACCCCATTCTACCATGATTTACCACAGTTTACCATGATTCTAGCATGATTTACCACAGTTTACCATGATACTAGCATGATATACCATAGTTTACCATGATTCTAGCATGATATACCATAGTTTACCATGATTTACCACAGTTTACCCCGTTCTAGTATGATTTACCCCAGTTCCAGTATGATTTACCCCAGTTTACCCCGTTCTAGTATGATTTACCCCAGTTTACCCCGTTCTAGTATGATTTACCACGGTTTACCATGATTCTAGTATGATTTACCATAGTTTACCATGATTTACCACAGTTTACCCCGTTCTAGTATAATTTACCCCGTTCTAGTATGATTTACCCCAGTTTACCCCGTTCTAGTATAATTTACCCCGTTCTAGTATGATTTACCCGTTTACCCCGTTCTAGTATGATTTACCACAGTTTACCATGATTCTAGTATGATTTACCATAGTTTACCATGATTTACCACAGTTTACCCCGTTCTAGTATAATTTACCCCAGTTCTAGTATGATTTACCACAGTTTACCATGATTCTACCATGATTTAGTTTACCATGATTCTAGTATGATTTACCACAGTTTACCATGATTCTAGCATGATATACCATAGTTTACCATGATTTACCACAGTTTAGCCCGTTCTAGTATGATTTACCCCAGTTTAGCCCGTTCTAGTATGATTTACCCCAGTTTAGCCTGTTCTAGTATGATTTACCACAGTTTAGCCCGTTCTAGTATGATTTACCCCAGTTTAGCCCGTTCTAGTATGATTTACCCCAGTTTAGCCCGTTCTAGTATGACTTACCACAGTTTAGCCCATTCTAGTATGATTTACCCCAGTTTAGCCCATTCTAGTATGATTTACCCCAGGTTAGCCCATTCTAGTATGATTTACCATAGTTTACCATGATTTACCACAGTTTACCCCGCTCTAGTATGATTTACCCCAGTTTAGCCCATTCTAGTATGATTTACCACAGTTTACCATGATTTACCCCAGTTTAGCCCATTCTAGTATGATTTACCCCAGTTTAGCCCGTTCTAGTATGATTTACCCCAGTTTAGCCCGTTCTAGTATGATTTACCACAGTTTAGCCCGTTCTAGTATGATTTACCCCAGTTTAGCCCGTTCTAGTATGATTTACCCCAGTTTAGCCCGTTCTAGTATGATTTACCACAGTTTAGCCCATTTTAGTATGATTTACCCCAGTTTAGCCCATTCTAGTGTGATTTACCCCAGGTTAGCCCATTCTAGTATGATTTACCATAGTTTACCATGATTTACCACAGTTTACCCCGCTCTAGTATGATTTACCCCAGTTTAGCCCATTCTAGTATGATATACCAGTTTACCATGATTTACCCCAGTTTAGCCCATTCTAGTATGATTTACCCCAGTTTAGCCCATTCTAGTATGATTTACCCCAGTTTAGCCCATTCTAGTATGATTTACCATAGTTTACCATGATTAACCACAGTTTACCCCGTTCTAGTATGATTTACCCCAGTTTAGCCCATTCTAGTATGATTTACCCCAGTTTAGCCCGTTCTAGTATGATTTACCCCAGTTTACCATGATTTACCCCAGGTTAGCCCATTCTAGTATGATTTACCATAGTTTACCATGATTTACCACAGTTTACCCCGCTCTAGTATGATTTACCACAGTTTACCCCGTTCTAGTATGATTTACCACAGTTTACCATGATTCTAGTATAATTTACCATAGTTTACCATGATTTACCACAGTTTACCCCGTTCTAGTATGATTTACCCCAGTTTACCCAGTTCTAGTATGATTTACCCCAGTTTAGCCCGTTCTAGTATGATTTACCACAGTTTACCCCGTTCTAGTATGATTTACCCCAGTTTAGCCCGTTCTAGTATGATTTACCACAGTTTACCCCATTCTACCATGATTTACCACAGTTTACCCCGTTCTAGTATGATTTACCATAGTTTACCATGATTTACCATAGTTTACCCCGTTCTAATATAATTTACCCCGTTCTAGTATGATTTACCCCAGTTTACCCCGTTCTAGTATAATTTACCACAGTTTACCATGATTCTAGTATGATTTACCATAGTTTACCATGATTTACCACAGTTTACCCCGTTCTAGTATGATTTACCCCAGTTTACCCCGTTCTAGTATGATTTACCACAGTTTACCATGATTCTAGTATGATTTACCATAGTTTACCATGATTTACCACAGTTTACCCCGTTCTAGTATGATTTACCCCAGTTTAGCCCGTTCTAGTATGATTTACCACAGTTTAGCCCGTTCTAGTATGATTTACCCCAGTTTAGCCCGTTCTAGTATGATTTACCCCAGTTTACCATGATTTACCCCAGGTTAGCCCATTCTAGTATGATTTACCATAGTTTACCATGATTTACCACAGTTTACCCCGCTCTAGTATGATTTACCACAGTTTACCCCGTTCTAGTATGATTTACCACAGTTTACCATGATTCTAGTATAATTTACCATAGTTTACCATGATTTACCACAGTTTACCCCGTTCTAGTATGATTTACCCCAGTTCTAGTATGATTTACCCCAGTTTAGCCCGTTCTAGTATGATTTACCACAGTTTACCCCGTTCTAGTATGATTTACCCCAGTTTAGCCCGTTCTAGTATGATTTACCACAGTTTACCCCATTCTACCATGATTTACCACAGTTTACCCCGTTCTAGTATGATTTACCACAGTTTACCCCATTCTACCATGATTTACCACAGTTTACCATGATTCTAGCATGATTTACCACAGTTTACCATGATTCTAGCATGATATACCATAGTTTACCATGATTCTAGCATGATATACCATAGTTTACCATGATTTACCACAGTTTACCCCGTTCTAGTATGATTTACCCCAGTTCCAGTATGATTTACCCCAGTTTACCCCGTTCTAGTATGATTTACCCCAGTTTACCCCGTTCTAGTATGATTTACCACAGTTTACCATGATTCTAGTATGATTTACCATAGTTTACCATGATTTACCACAATTTACCCCGTTCTAGTATAATTTACCCCGTTCTAGTATGATTTACCCCAGTTTACCCCGTTCTAGTATAATTTACCACAGTTTACCATGATTCTAGTATGATTTACCATAGTTTACCATGATTTACCACAGTTTACCCCGTTCTAGTATGATTTACCCCAGTTTACCCCGTTCTAGTATAATTTACCACAGTTTACCATGATTCTAGTATGATTTACCATAGTTTACCATGATTTACCCCAGTTTACCCCGTTCTAGTATGATTTACCCCAGTTTACCCCGTTCTAGTATGATTTACCACAGTTTACCATGATTCTAGTATGATTTACCATAGTTTACCATGATTTACCACAATTTACCCCGTTCTAGTATAATTTACCCCGTTCTAGTATGATTTACCCCAGTTTACCCCGTTCTAGTATAATTTACCACAGTTTACCATGATTCTAGTATGATTTACCATAGTTTACCATGATTTACCACAGTTTACCCCTTTCTAGTATGATTTACCCCAGTTTACCCCGTTCTAGTATAATTTACCACAGTTTACCATGATTCTAGTATGATTTACCATAGTTTACCATGATTTACCACAGTTTACCCCGTTCTAGTATGATTTACCCCAGTTTACCCCGTTCTAGTATGATTTACCACAGTTTACCATGATTCTAGTATGATTTACCATAGTTTACCATGATTTACCACAGTTTACCCCGTTCTAGTATGATTTACCCCAGTTTAGCCCATTCTAGTATGATTTACCACAGTTTAGCCCGTTCTAGTATGATTTACCCCAGTTTAGCCCGTTCTAGTATGATTTACCCCAGTTTACCATGATTTACCACAGTTTACCATGATTCTAGCATGATATACCATAGTTTACCATGATTCTAGCATGATATACCATAGTTTACCATGATTCTAGCATGATATACCTGTGAAATTGAACATGTGAAACCAAAAGAAAAGTGTTGAGGCATTAAATATACTGGCATGCAAAATGTTATACTTTTTAAGCGTTGAGCATTACAATATCAAACACGTCTCTGCTGAGCTCATGATGGAATAACCAATCAGATGAGTTTAGATTAGTTACAGGTGAATTAAAGCAGCACTAGGTAACTTTTCAACCTTTATAATATATTTTCAAACCTCTTGTGATGATACATCGACTTACACTAGGTTGAATGACACGTCTGCCATAGCCTGACTAGTATCTGTATCGTTTTTAATCGTACTTTTAAACTTCGGGTTTTGGGTAGTAACCCGAGAAAAAAAAGAACTACAAAATTCGACTGCTTTACGGCATATACGTCACTTCCACCACCACCCCCACTTCCTTAAATTCGGACGTGCGAGCCCAACTATCATTTGTTTGCCGAATGTTATAGTCATGGCCGAAGCAGCACAGGAAAATAAGAAAGCAAAGGTTTTGTCGGAGGAAAGCAGAAAGAGGAAACGAGAAAGTGATGGGATTAAAGGCAGGACGAGGATCAACATTGGGCAGCGTTTGCTCGTTGGCGTGAGCTGAAGGAGGAGGGGCTACATTCTTGCAAGTAAATACGTAAGACGTAAAAAATCATATTTTAGGATACGTAACATGTCTGTGATATTGGTTTATTTGTCTTGCCTCAAGCTATAATGCAAATCGATTTTTCAAATTTGCAGATTCATCTATGGTGGCTTGATATTATAATATTGACGATATATGGTTATTACCTACACTCAAACATTGAATTGAAGTATCATATAGATTCTGTAAAACGGTAACCAATAGACTAGGCTACTATAATGACGCTGGCTTGTAAACGTGAGCATCGCGATCATTTGGCGTTTTTAAAAAAATAAAACCCATGAAATTATATTCATACGACATGCTGAAACATATGCCACTGTACCTGGGATGAAGACGTTTCACACGCGACGCAAGCAGAACACCTGCATGTGAACTCCATAGACAGGTGAACTCCTCCTGCAGTGTTCAGGGCTATCAAAGTTGTCATGTCAACAAATGCACGTGCGATGCATCCCCTGATGTAGAATGACAGAGTTTACGACAGTAGTAGAGGACAATACTGTTTCTCAACTGTAGGGGGACCCCGAGAGCAAAACCTACCTAGTGCTGCTTTAAGAAACTGGAGTAATTCGCGGGAGTAGCCTATTTCATGTTCCTGCCATGTGTTCAGTCAGTCAGTCCGTGACGAACTGGATACTGCCAATTCTCTCGTCCAAGTGCAGACACGATGTGAGTGCGATATTAATTTATAATCCTTTTTTCATGCTACTAAACGTTTCATGCACATACAAACGTTTACTGTATTATTTTAATCGACATTAATCATTATTACAATATCACAAGCAATAGGCTAATCGACAATAGTTATGTTTTCCAGTTACAAGCCAAAAAAGTTGCTGTCGTAACATCTTCAGCCTTTTTGGGAATGCTGTCTGCTAGATTTATGCATCATCTTTTGTGTCAATTTCTTACACTTAATCAATACATTCATGAATTCAGTATCAAAATTCATCTTTTAAATGTTGAGGAAATACAGAAACAGCATCTGCAATGGCATTAATGCAGCTCACAGTGGATTAATAATTACTTAATAGCTAATTAATAACGAACACGAACAATGCTTTATTTTAAACATAAAACGTTGAAATAATTAAAGTGAAATTATACTTTTACTGTGAAATTAAAACCACCACTAGGTGGCAGAAAATCACTTTTATTGAGTGAGTCATTGAGATTCAACCCATTCAAACAGCTGATTTATTCAAGAACGAAATGTGCCAAAACAAAAGCAATTTGCTTAAATCAATTAGAAATTGTAATCTGATGTGAACAAGGAACTAATTGTTAAGAGATCAGAAAATATTATTTAAAAAAAGGTATCATTCAAGAATCAAGTAGTGAGAAAAACTGTAATAAGAAATGTCTTGAGCATCAAATCATTTTATGTATTATATTTGAAAATACCGTTACTTTTAATTCTAATAATTTAAATTATATATATATATATATATATATATATATATATATATATATATATATATATATATATATATATATATATATATATATATATATATTTAAAAGCATTAAAAAAATCTGTGTGGTGGTGAAGTTCAAGTATACAGACACAGCCTAAATGATTGTAAAATAAAAAATATTTATAAAATAACATGCAATTATAGTGTTGGGTTAGGGTTACAAACAGTTTGAACAATAAAGAACATATGGGGGAAAGAAACTGAACAACAATGAACATTTCAAACATAACTATATACATGTATTATTAAAAACTATTCATTAATTAGTGTCTTGAAGTTGATCAGTCTTTTATTGACATGCGTAAGGACCATCTTCATGGGCAGCTGCTTAATGATCACTTCAATACTCCCGGAGTACAGATGGGATGGGACCATGAATATGTCTTCAGCTGCTAAGGGTATGGCAGGTATCCTCGATTTCGGTGACCTCTATGACCTCAATTGCCACCTCCACAGGCTCAACCTCCTCGATCTGGATTTTAAAAAAAACAGCAATTATAATTAACAGATTACAGACATTATAGTGTGTGTGTGTGTGTGTGTGTGTGTGTGTGTGTGTGTGTGTGTGTGTGTGTGTGTGTGTGTGTGTGTGTGTGTGTGTGTGTGTGTGTGTGTGTGTGTGTGTGTGTGTGTGTGTGGACTGGTAATCTCTACGTTATGGGGACAAAATGTCCCCGCAAAGATGGCAATATCCAAAATCCTCATCCTTGTGGGGACATTTTTAGGTCCCCATGAGGAAAACATCTTATAAACCAGACTATGGATGGATGGATGGATAGATTTATCACAAGTACCTTGATTGTTGTGTAATTTGATGACTGCAGTTTGCCATCTCCGCTAGGAAAAACTGTTGCACGAAGGTGGCTCAGATGTAGGATGTCACCTTCGTGCAGCTCAAACAACACTTGGTCCCTCCACAGAGAAACCTCTAGGAGCTTTCCTCCACACCTCAGCTTGAGGTCTAAAATTGGGACCTCCGTCCAGGTCATCCTTGGTTTCTGCAGCTGCAAAAGTAAAGCGCAGTGGTTCAGTACAAGTATAGTATTTCTTCATTTCCTTAGTTTGCCATTTCTAATTGTAATGGCAAATTTTACAAACCCAGTTTATATTAATTTAAAAGCAAAAAAAATATAATGCATAACAATGTGCATCCCAATCCATTTCTCACTTATTTATTTTCACACATCATAGATAGATCACTCACTTTTTCCACCTTGCCTTTAACACACAGAGATACCCACTCCTTGAAAACAGATCCACCTCCTCCTCCTCGCCAGTGGCATGCTGTGATGGTGGGCAGAGGGCATCTAGGGCAGCTCTCTCCGCCTCTTCTGATACTACCAGAGGAGCTGTTCTAAGTTTTAGGCTGGTTTTCCCGATAAAGATAAAGACCTGCCCAGGTCTATCAGAGATGGTAAAATTTTTAAGGATATATGATGCCCCCTCCTCAAATTCAGGAGTAGAGCCATTCTTCTTGTGAACAATGCCCCTTATCCCATCTGTGAGGGCACATACTGAGTATGTGTTAAAATTGCCAATGTCGATTTTTCCTCCACGCCTTATAAATGTCGCAGCTTTTCTGGTCAACTCTGTTTGGACACATTTCACAACAATCGTTCCAGGCCTTGTGTATGGATGTGCCATCCTGAGGGCAAGAAAAAAAAAGTCTTAGTAATAACAACTATTATTATAGCGAATAATAATAGTAGTGGGATGATGTCTAACGGTGAATCAAAAAATATACTTACTTGCTATGTCAAGGTTTTTCAGTGTTGCTGTTAGATGCTGTTGACAAAGCAAAGAAAATACAACAAATTATTAAATATGAGTCAAACATTGCATGTCTTAAATCAAAATGTTATTTATTTTACAGTTTTTCTCCATTGGTTTGGCTCATTTCTTGAAACAGAAATTACATTCTCAAAATTGTAAGATCATTTGGCAAAACAATCTTACAGTTCAGCACAACACTATAGCTCACTTGCAAAAGCTAATATCTCTCCCAAAACTGTTCACTCATGCTTCAGAACTAAATTCCTTTCCCATATAAATGGTCAGTGCCACCAAAATAGCAAAGATCCTTCTCAATTGATTTGGCTCATTTCTTGAAACAGACCGGACGTTCTCAACACTCTTGGTGCTTTTGCCAAAATAACGTGGATGGTTCGGCACAACACCATGGTTCACCTGCAAAAGCTCATACCTCTCCCAAAACAGTTCACTCATGTGTCAAAACTAAATTTCCTTCTCATTTAAACAGTCAGTGCCCGCAAAATGCTTCGTCCCTTTGGCATTGTGTAAGCACTGCAAGTCAAAATGTTTAGATGTTTTGTCACTATGGCAGAGGACCATTGAAATATCCCTCATGTCCACCTTTCAGTCTTAGCCCAGTCCTTCATTTTTGTCTAGCTAACAGAATACAATTGTGTATAAAACTGAAATTGTAACCATTATCATTCACACACATAAAGTAACTTCCATACATCAGAGTAAAAAGAAAATGTATACAGCATAATATACTGTAACATAACACACAAACAAAAAAAACTATGAAAATTACCGTCCTCACCCTCCTGGCCATCCACATGCTGCTGTTCTCAATCTTACTGTAAACACTTGTAAAATTTCTACTTTTCTAATGATATAATCTGGATTAGATTTTTTTTTCTGAGATATTGTTAGAGTAAAGTATATGAATATAATGACCAAACAGTACACACAAGACCAGTACTGCATGCATATTGATGAAAATATTTATTTCTCTCCACATTTGTAAAATCATTCGATTCATTCATGCATTTTCAAAGGTTTTTTTTTTTTTTTGGCGGTTGGGCTGAAGTCTCTGTCCAGCCTCTCTCTATAGTCAACCCATGGGTTCTCAGTAGAATCGCATCTGATAACTTTGGTCCCTGTCTTCTTTGGCCACATCCTACTCCAGGTCTACCTCTTCCTACCCCCCTTCCCCTCTCTTTCTCTCTCTATCCCTTCCCCTCTCTTCCCCTCTCATCCCCCTTCCCCTCTCTTCCCCTCTCTACCCCTCTCATCCCCCCCTTCCCCTCCCCTCTCTTTCTCTCTCATCCCCCCTTCCCCTCTCTACCCCTCTCTACCCACTTGGCCAGGTGCCTCCATGTTCAGAAATTGTACTGGTCCTGCATGGTCAAGCTCTTTACATATATGTTTGACAGCTTTCACAGTCATGGACAGCACCTGTCAGGTAACTAAACTGTTTGATTGGTCATCTGAGATGTGTGAAAGTCCTCCTTCATTAGTCAAGTTCTAGTTTCACCTGACTGTCAATTGCTGTAATAAATTTATCAAATGTTCCAAGGGATTCATATATGGTATTCATGGTATTATGTTCTTGACTAATTTTGACAATTGAACAGACTATTGTGCATGTGATGACTTATACAATGAAATTATGCTGATACGTTTTGGAGCGAACAACCATTAGACTGAGAATTACACAATCAGTTTAGATCAACAAGATCTAATCACTTGCAAACTGTGCTAAATGTAGGCTACCTGTACTTAATCAATTGCAAAGATGTACTGAGACATTGAGACATGTACTTAGACATTTGCAATTTGATGAAATGAATGAGAAATGCTATTCTGTTGTGAACAATTGCCAAGTGGTTTGGAGATTTGTCCATGTTGTTTTGAGAATGTAATTTCTGTTTCAAGAAATGAGCGAAACCAATGGAGAAAAACTGTAATTAATGATGATATTATGATTTTTTATTTTGAATTTAATTACTTCTAACATTTCCTTTTTCCCTAAATGTTTTATTTTCATTGTAAAAGTGAATGATTGATTAATCAAAAGGAAAAAGACTAATTACCCATATTTTACATAAATGTATTTATTATTATTATTATTATTATTAGTAGTAGTAGTATCAGCAGCAGTAGATTCATGTAGTTTAACTATAGTTCTCTAGAGCGAGGGCGCTCGCGCACTTGCAGTCAAGCCTTCTGAGAACCGCTCCCTAAGCGCAAATTACGTGAAGCAAAGCTATTGTTTGAACATGTAGAATGACGTCACGCACATATAACGGAAATAACTGCCATTAATGGTATCAACGCAAAACCATTGTTTATACAGTAAATGTACGACATTTATCATGTAGGCTACCTTTGAGGTACATTTGTTTGAATTATGGTCCATAATTTTTATGACCTATGGGCTATGGAAAAATATGGGAAAGCGGCTGATATTTATTTTTTGTTGTTAAAATTACCATGTGAAGAACGCTATTCCCTCTGACTGTTTGGGTTAGGGTTGGATATATATAATTTTGTATTATTGTCTGTCTCCATATTGTTAAATTGACATTTGTAGTGGGATTGTACATTTTAAAAGTAATTTAAATAAATTGGTTTGGTAAAAGTACTTGCCTCAGGAAATCTTTGTCCACCGACTGGTCTGAATGAAGTCCGTCTGTGCACGTCCAGGTTTAATTAAATAAAAAAAATAAAATGAGGTGATGGTGAATAGGCTATGCCAAGGGAGAATCTAAGTTGATGTATTTCTCTAATTTGTCTTAAATATATATATATATATATATATATATATATATATATATATATATATATATATATATATATATATATATATACTTACATATATATTAGGGATGAGCGAGTACAGCATTATCTGTATCTGTTAACCATATGAATTATCTGTATCTGTACTCGGACTGGGCGGGGCCTAACCTGGAAGTGGGCGGGATTTAACCCGGAAGTTGTCGGGTTGTCTTGAAATGGGCGGGGCTTTAACCAGTATGTTATTTTTAATCATGCAATTGCTATGGGTTGATCAGAAATTGTTATATTTATTGCTGATTAGAAAACTATTTACATGACAGCATCAGCATTGAGCATCAGATCAATGGTTTTGATCACAATAACAAACAAACTATATACAGAACAAGTTTTGCAACAATTAATACAACACATGTGGTTGCAATTATGAAGAAAAATGTAATCAACAAGAGTTTTCATCTAAACATAACTTTCTTTTTTTAAGTTTTAATTTTTTTATGATCAGTGATTTTTTTTTTGGTTCTTTTTTATTTCCACACCAGGTGTGTGTGTGTTAGCCTGGCTCCGCCCTCCTACGTACTTCCGCTAAATTTTCATTTTCCATCAGTACTACGTCTGAGACTGCGGTGTATGCTTAGGTTTTTCCCCGAACAATTTTTTACCGGTCCAATCAGCGAACAGAGGGAGTGGCTGAGAGCGATGACGTTGATGTCGTGCGCTAGTTTGAGTTGTAGTTCAGTAATGGCGGCGGTGAAAGATGCGAGTGTGTGGCAGCGCTGACGAATGTCCAGAAGTTAAAGCCGGAGTGTGGCGAGGTGGACGAGCGAGCGACACCGGTGTGCGTGATTGAGACATACCGGTCTCGAGTCCTCTCATGAGGGAGCACGGAGGCATATAAGGATGAGCGACACCGGTGAAGGACGAGAGAGGACCAGGCCTGGATTTTAAGTTGTGTTTTGTCATGTGTGTGCACGGCAGTTGTCCGTGAGGGGCTGCCGCTTTTACTTTCATTTTGTGTTTATTATTTGATTAAAAGTTGTTAAACGTTCGCCGGTTCCCGCCTCCTTCTTCCCTGAAAAAACAAACTCCCATTACACGGAGCAAGAACGATCACTGCTGTACTGCTGATGTTGTGGTCCAGGAAAAGTATTTTTCAGCTCGCTCCGTTAGTGGTGAAGGAGTTGCTGAAGCCGTCCGTCTCCCACCACCCGCGAGAAAAGCCCAAGCTGAATTATCGACTGCTTTTGACAAACACCAAGGTCGTGTGGTAATGTAATTGCTGTCCGAATCCACATCTCTGAGTTTTCAAGAATATATCGCTTCAAAACTCACTGTTTATATCCTTTATAGACCCTTTCAGAGCACTGTACTGTTGCGTGAGCTGTAATTTGCATTTCTAGACTTGTATTTATTTAAATACTGGCAAGTGTTTACAAGAGCAAAATATTTCATCACCGCTCCAAAAATAAAAGAAGAAAAGCACGTAAACATTTGAATTGGGCTGTTATTCACAGCAGCATTTATTCTTATCATACCAAGCATATGACATTTTATTGACAGCATACAATCATGTTACGATTGCACGAGATATCCCCCACGAGAGCAGCGCGTTCCGATCACAAAACTCCTCTCCACCGTGAATAAATCACAATCCGAATGCACGAGGTTTTATCACTGACACTGAGGTGGTGTGACTGCACAGTTACAGTTTTTCTCGATTGCTAAAACACATTTCTTGAAAGCAGCTCACCTTTTCTCTTAAACTGTGAACACACAACTCAATTTTCAAGCTACATTTACAAAACCTCAGACACTTCTTGCAAAACCAAACTTTCACCTCAAAACAGTTCAATCTGTGCTCAAAACTGAACTATGTTGTCAAATTGTGCCCCGAGTCAATCAAAATTAAAAAAACTACTGAACAGTCACTAAACACTACGTAGAAAAATAGAAAACACAATACTCAGGACATGAAGCTGGTGAAATAAATGTTTATTGTTCACTGTAGGCTAAATGCAAGTTGCAAAAAAAAAAAAAAAAAAAAGTGCATTTAGCACTTGTACAAAAAGACAAAACAGAAATCTTGTGCATTTACATGTACTGTATCACTTTTAAAAACAAACAGAAATCATACGTGCTTACCACTTGTGTACAGTAAGCCTATGTATACTGTAAATATAAAGTACAAAAAATACAAATAAGTGAATTATTCAGCCACAGCATCATGTCTCCGTACTGGGTCAGGCCTCACAGGACTTCATCCACATCACAGGCCACATTTTGTCTGGCCAGGCAACGGGGAAAAAGACCCCTGGCATGCCGTATCCAGGCTTGGCATGCCTCCACACCTGTCACCACAGGCAAGTCCCATGGCTTGCAGGAGATTTACCCTGGTGTAAGGTTGGCGTTCATATACCTTCCACCGCCATGAGGAGAAGAATTCCTCAATGGGGTTTAGGAAAGGGGAGTACGGTGGAAGGCAAAGATTGATAAAATCTTGGTTCATATTGAACCACTCTCTAACCTGGAGGGCTCTGTGAAAACTCACATTATCCCAAACAACCACATAGATGGGATGCTCATCCTGCTGCCCCAACAGAGCATCTCGCATGTTATTGAGGAAAATGAGGAGCTGGTGAGTGTTGTAGGGCCCCAGGTTGGCATGATGGTGGACAACCCCATGATTGCTGATGGCAGCACATAATGTGACATTGCCACCACGCTGCCCAGGAACACCAACAATGGCCCGATGGCCAATCACATTACGGCCTCTCCTTCTCCTTTTGGTGAGATTAAACCCAGCTTCATCCATATAGATGTATTCATGGGGTCTTTCCATTGCATCCAGTTCAAAAACCCTCTGTAGAAATAGATATAGTTCTGTAAGTGATACAGAAAGTGATTTAGGCCACTACAGTAATCAACATTGAATGTGTCTGGATGTATGCCAACCTGTACATACTGGAATCTTTGCTCCTTTACTCTGTCTGAGTTGCGGTCAAAAGGCACTCTGTATAGCTGTTTCATGCGCAGTCTGTTGCGCTTGAGGACACGATCAACAGTAGAGAGGCTGACACTGTTTATACCCTCAAAATTGACATGGTCCTCAATGATCTTCTGCTGAATTTCACGCAGTTTAATGGCATTGTTCTCACGGACCATATCAACAATTAGGGTCTCTTGGTGTGGGGAGAACATACCTGTCCTGCCACCCCCATGTGGCAGTCTTTCAATTCTACAAAAAGAGAACATGGAGTTACAAAAAATATACATGGAATACTAGGCCTACAAACAGTTAGACCAACCCTCCATTACAATACTACAGTACATTGGTACAGTGGTGTACTGGAACATATATTTACTTACAGTATACTGTGATACAGTATATAGTTTGTCTTACAGTAATTGCTGTCAGCATTTACATACTAGGCTATAATTTACAGTTTTTCTCGATTGCTAAGACACATTTCTTGAAAGCTGCTCTCCTTTTCTCTAAACTGTGAACACAAAACCCAATTTTCAAGCTACATTCACAAAACCTCAGACTCTTCTTGCAAAACCAAACTTTCACCTCAAAACAGTTCAATCTGTGCTCAAAACTGAACTATGTTGTCAAATCGTGCCCTGCGTCAATCAAAATTAAAAACACTACTGAACAGTCACTAAACACTACGTAGAAAAATAGAAAACACAATGCTCAGGACATGAAGCTGGAGAAATAAATGTTTATTGTTCACTGTAAGCTAAATGCATGTTGCAAAAAAAAAAAAAACCTGTTCATTTCGCACTTGTACAAAAAGACAAAACAGAAATCTTATGCATTTGCCACTTGTGTACAGTAAGCCCATGTGAAAATAAAGTACAAAAATATACATGGAATATTGGCCTACGAACAGTTAGACCAACCCTCCATTACAATACTACAGTATATTGGTACAGTGATGTACTGAAACATATATTTTCTTACAGTATACTGTGGTACAGTATATAGTATGTCATACAGTAATTGCTGTCAACATTTACATACTGTACTATAATGTCAAAAAAAGGTAATTACCTGTTCTCTTCTCTAATTCTTCGGATTATGGTGGACACAGTGAATCTACTGATGTTTGGTTGTACCCTTTGTCCAGCCTCCCTCATGCTCATACCATGGACAAGAACATGGTCAATCACAGTAGCTCTGATTTCATCAGGAATTACTGTTCTTTGTCTTCGCTGACCACCTCGACCACCTCGACCACCTCGACCACCTCGACCACCTCGACCACCTCGACCACCTCGACCACCTCGACCACCTCGACCACCTCGACCACCTCGACCACCTCTCACACGGACTCTTCCTCTCAGATTTCTATCCATTGTAAGACCTCACAAACCAGTGCTCTCTGAACTGGCTTATATGTTCCCTCACATCATTGGCCACAAGTGTGATCAATTTTGAGTTGTTGTGTTCAACGGGTGACACCTGTGCTTTCATTGTGTTTGACTTTTGTCACTTGTGCTCACCATTCTGCAGCACAGGTGCATCACAATGAAAATGTGTTGACAAGTTGTGTCTAAACAGGTGAAAAGTGCTTATGGTTTTGCCAAAAGAGTGATTGATTCAATCAGTGGGTTCAGGCAACTGAGCATTTGGTTCAAACAATAGGGTTTAGTGTTTTAGCAATTGAGAAAAACTGTAATGCAGTTGTAATTTTTCAGTGTAAATTATTTAATTTGATTGGTAACAACCCTATAGTGTCTTATTGTAATTTAATTTATAGACCAAATTTACTGAATAACTAAAAGGAACGCTGAAGCATAGCCTATATTTAATACGATTATGGAAAAATGCCCTTTATAAATGTCGTGTGTATGTGTGAGAGAGAGAGAGAGAGAGAGAGAGAGAGAGAGAGACGCATGAGTGACAGAGATGGAGGGAGAGCAGGGAAAGGAAATGAACGGATATGCTGCGTGTTTTAAATAACGTAAAAAAAGTTAATGAATAACGACACGCAATATGTGGCGGCCGATGTTGATTCTGTGGCCCAGAATCACTGCTTTCTTTGGTCATTATTATTCTACTGCCATTTCACATTCGTGCCTAATTATTAAGCATTTATGCTTTTTCAGATTATTAAGCTTCATTTGTTTCTCTTTATCAGTTGTCTTGCCTATAATCTTGTGGTAATGTTTTTATCTTTCTTTAGGAAATAAAAAGAGGAGGATGAAAGCCATCTGTGAGCTATTCCACCGAAGATGGAGGGCTGTAAAGCGTTCTGTCCGCCGCTTTCTAAAGGGCATCAAAGTGACCCCAGATCCGCTTGCAGACGAGCCGGTGGCTCTCCAGGATCCTGCAGATCAGACTGATCCAGAGCCGCCCCCTGTCCCGGGTCCATCCGCACTGCATTCTGGGATCCCAGGTCCATCTGGTTTAGGGCCAGCTGTTGGTGAGTCTTTGCAGTGTTTCCCACAGATTAGAATTAGATTGGCACAAATATCGATTTCGATGTTGATTCAGTATCAGTTCATATGTATATAGCCGACTGTACATATAAGCAGGGCTCCGAACCGGTTCAAGGAACGAAAACGAAAACCGGAAACGAACGAAATTTTAAGAGGAACAAAAACGAAATCAAAATCAATTTGAATCGTTCTGAACAGAAACGTTAATTTGAAATGACCATTAACCGGTTAATAACGTTATTTTATCGTTCTCTTTAATATTTTAATTTGGCAGTGACCAATCATGAATTGAGTAGTACAGCATGTGATGTTGACGGATCAAGCGAGTGAAATGCCCGCGCACCAGTCATCTATGAATCTACCGGTAACACAAGTCAGTGTAGAGCGCGCATTTTCATGCCTCAAGTACATTTCTTTCCCCACTGAGGTCTACAATGAAAGCGCAGCTATAGGAGGACATTCTTTTCATATGTTTAAATAAGCAGTACAGACTTTAAGCTCAAATAGACTGATTTAGGCTAGTTTATGGATTCCGTTTAAGCCTATCCAAGTAACGTTAGGCTATAGCATCTATCAAACATTTTTCCTATAGTCTTTCAGATTGCCAATACAGGTCAATGTTTTCTATATAGACGGTTGATGCTTCGTATTAAATGGTATGTTATATTGCATTAAATGATCAAGCTTTATTAGCTGACTGAATTTGATTATGTGTTGCGCAGTGTTTGCTTTGAAATTACCAGTTGACGGTATTAATGGTTATCCAGTTTATTTATTCTTTATTCATGCATTTTTTTAAACAAGTCGTGTTGAAAAAAAGTTATGTAACATTACAAAGAATGTTATCACTCTTCTGAAAATAATTAGGCATAAGAGGGCCACTTTCGATTGTCTAACGCTCCAAACAGGTCCGCTGTTTATGCTTTGTAATTAATGCATGTATTTCTGTTGTGGTTTTAAAAATGTTATAAAATAAATATTCAAGTTTAATTACCATGCATTATATTATTATTGAGTGAAAATAAGTCTATTTATACATATTTGTTTAAAGTATAGGCTATATTAAAATAACGTTATTAACCGGGATTTTTTCAAATCAAACCGTTTTCGGAACAGTAATGTTTATTGAGGAACGCAAAAACGGAAACACTATAATATCGATTCTGCTCGGAGTGAACCGATTGATATTTTTTTCCGTTTTTAAGCCCTGCATATAAGGAAAAATAACTTAGCATTTTTGGCACTAGTTTAAACTTTTCTTGGGTTAAATTATATTAGCTTGCATTCATTAAAGCTGCAGTCCGTAGTTTTTCCACTTTGTCGCCATCTCTGTTCAAAATCTGCAACTGCAGTTATCAGGGTTCCCGCGGGGTCTTAAAAAGGGCTAGATTTTCATCCGAGGTCTTAAATTTAATTCAGTTAGGTCTAAAAAAGGTCAGTTAGGTCTCTGTTCATTTCCAGAAACGCTGGCCGCAGTAAGTTATTAACGTTACCCAGTAGCAAAATGGTATCGAATCGTAGATGACAAAGCGGAGCGCTAGAGTCTTTGCTACGCCGCCCTCAGGGCGTTCGTTCGGTGTGTTGTAGTTCTTTCTGGGTTCTGATATTGGTGTTGGTACATGTATGTGTTGATAAATCTACAAATCCCATAATAAAGGCAATTACCTGCCCGCAAAATACGTCTACGTTTAATAACGTTGTATTTTGTTGGACAGAATGAGGCGAAACAAAAACCACCCAATAAAATCACTTGAGCAAGACGCAGGAATGAAATGAAATCGCGCCGCTGGACCTCCAGACGCACGTCAACACATCTTCACATTGACTTAACATGGAAATCAGTCGCTCGTTCGGTGTGAACACAGCATAATCCGTTTTACTGCATAACACTTTTCCATTTCCATATCAATGCGGCTTTAACCCAATGGCTCACTGGGATCCAGCAGATCTCCAGCCACATGTGTCCGTCCTCTCTTGGCTGTCAGCTGATCCAGGTCCATCTTATTACGAGTGGACAGCTGACCCTTATCCGGACATTCCTGAGCTGTCCCCTGTCTCAGGCCCATCCAGTCTGGGTCCAGATGATTCCCAGTCCAGTTCAGACAGCCTCAATTCACAGTCAACGCTTGACTCGGGTTCATCCGATCTTGTTTCAGAATTGTCTGTCCTGGGACCATCCAGTCGCGAGGAAACGTCTGTTTCCAGTTTATCCAGTCTTGAACTGACTCCTGACATGGGTCTGGCCGATCCTGAGCCAAAACCCGTCCCAGATGTCCTTGATGGATCTGGTTTTTGTCCAGCTACAGGTGAGTCTGCTGTCATTAACTCACACTTCTGCCTAGTTAGTACGTTTTCATGCTACTGGCATTCGTCTAATTCTGATTGGTCTAGTTCTTATGTAGGAATCATAAGCCAATCTTTTTGCATGTTGCTTTTTTCAGGATCAATTTCCTCCTTTTACGAAGTGAAAAGAGAGATTGGAAGGGGAGGCTTTGGCATCGTGCATGAAGGAAACGCGTAGATTTGATGGCCAGAAGGTAATCTACTCTTGCTTTAACCACAAAATGATGTTTGGACATGTAACACATCGATCTTTGCAGATTTTGATCAGGTCTTTTTGCAGGTTGCCATCAAATTTCTACCTAAGAACACCTGCAACAAGTTTATTGAATTGGTAAGTTGGCAAGACTTGCATACATCAATACGCAATTTGTTTAACACTCATTTGGGTCCAGAAGTCTGTGACCACATTGAAAATCTAGAAATAAACCAATTTTGAAAAATGGCCATGCTGATAATACAGGGCTCGCAAAACTTCAAACTCGGAAAGGATTTAACTAGCGATTTTGCGAGCCATGTAATCAGTTAATTGGTCAAATAGAAGTGTTCTCAGACTTGTAGACTCTGCTGTTTCCATAAAAAAGTGAAAGCTGATCTTTTGTCAAACACATTTCTCCAGCCAGGGTCCACCAAACTTCTGCTTGCGGAAGTGGCTGGGAATCGGCAGATGCGCACATCTCCAAAAAGCCCCCACATCGTACAGATGTTAGATTGGTTTGATGAGCCGGAACAGTACGTCCTTATAATGGAGTATCCACATCCGTGTGAGACCTTGCTCAGATTCGCCATGAGCAAAGGAGGATTCCTGGATGAAACCGTGGCACGTGGATTAATGCGCCAAGCAGTGCTTGCAGCCAAACTCTGCGTTGATCGGGGCGTCTACCACAATGACATCAAGACGAACAACATCCTGATCAACACAGAGACACTGCAGCTCAAATTCATTGACTTTGGCTGCAGTGACCTTTTTAAGACCAGTAAAAGTGAGTTAGCCATAATATGATATTGTACATGATTCAAGCTTATTGTTTTCACAATAGCATGTGTTGGATTGGCATGTGCTCCATTTTATAGACTCTCAAATGTAATCTAAAAGTAGACTAATGACTTGAGGAAATGAAATGATCTCTTGCTTCCCACTCAGCTCGTGAATTGGTGGTGGAATCGATAGTCTGGTCTCTGGGTAGAGTGCTTTTAGAGATAGTGAGCGGAGAGAAGCCTTTAGGAGATCTGCTATCCGGGAGACTTGATCCACTGCTTATCCAAAGTTTATCCAAAGGTGAGTCCACTGTTAAACACACACATAAGCCTCGGTACAGTTTCAGGGAGTTAGTCAACTAAACATAAAATATTTGGATAGATGGAACACCTAAAAATGATCCATACTGATTTGTCACAGTGTCGGGTTTGTGTTTCCCCGGGTGACCACTAGATGTCCTCCTCCCCCACGGTGTCATTCACTCCTAAACTACATTTCCCATCATCCTGTTTTGTCACTCATTGATTATTGCACACAGCTGTTTCCTGTCACCTTGTTAGTATCTGTGTGTATATATACCCTGTTTGTTTCAGTGTTGTCACGGAGTCCTTGTTATATGTCATGTCACTGCCGAAGTCTGGATCACTGTCGTCTTGTGCTTGTTTTTGTGTTTGGATTGACTATTTGGAGTTTTCCCTAGTGATGGGCAGACCGAGGCTTCGTGAAGCACTGAAGCAGTTGAAGCAAATGTGTCATATTGTTTCGAAGCTTCGAATCAATCTAGTGGTCAATCTACGGCGCCATCTAGTGGTCATTTCCATGTGTTGATCTGAAATACCTTGACAATGATCCATGTAAAAAAAATTGTTTTTAACATCTGTCTGACAACTACATGATCTTGGTTTTGTAACCTGTAGCCTCGTCATTGTAAAGAACTATATATATTTTGTTTGTTATACAAAATGAACATTAATAAAATAAATAAAGCCACAATGTGTCACATTTGTCACAAAACATTTTTATTCAAAAATATGAATTGCTCTGCTGTTGAAGGACTCAGCTGACTTCTTTTTTTACATATAATTTCTCCAGCCTTTGAAAAAATCCTCTCACAAGGGACACTTGTTGCTGGCATGCACAAATATTTTTGGATGATGTAAATACATGGATGATGTATTGTTGCAGAAGGCTAGCTGCTTATCACAATACACACATCTCACTTTATTTGGTGCTTCCAAATGGAAATGCTCCCACACCACAGATGTACGGCATCTCTTGCGTGCAGCCTCCATTTTTATATATTCTATTAATATATCTATCTATATATCACCTATGAATCTATATCTATATAATTCTATATATCTAACTTATGCTGTGCTATCTATCTGTCACTATCTAACTTAGCCTATATGAATGTCACTATATCTATCCTAACTATATGTCACTGTCTATACCTATCAGTCAATATATCTAATTTAAATCTAGCCTAAATATAACTAACCAAAGCGCACTATAAATCTCACTGCTATCACAACATCACTGCTATCACAAAATCACTCTCCTCTCACAAAAACCCACGAGGTGAAGATGGATTTACTTCACTTTTAAACTGTGGTGAATTAGGTTTATACAGATGTGTGACTGTGTGGCTTGTTCCCGCCCCCTTTAATCAACGCAGTTTCGGAAGGCGCCACCTGATGAAACACTTTGAAGCTTCATTTTGCCATAGTCACGTGACATGGGTGTTTCGAATCACAGTTCGGAGCAGTGTTTCGAAACATCTGCGCTTCGGGATCTCGGCAAAGCCCCGAAACGTCTGTTTCGCGTCTGCCATCCCTAGTTTTACCCCTGCCTGGACTGGTTTTGTGAGTACGGATTACCCTAATAAAGATACTGCAAATGGATCTTACTGTTTCCTGTGTGTGTGTGTCGTGACAGAAGGACTCCGTCATGCATGGGTCCAGCAGTGTGGGTTTTCATGTCTCTTCCCCAGCCACCGAGAGGGAGAGGAGGAGGCATGCTCAGTCTGGAGAAGTTCCGGCTCGTATGAACATTTTCGAGTGTTTTGCGCTGTGGGCTCGAATCACTGAGGAGACCACTAGGCTCCCTGTGAATTCCGAAGAGACAGCAGCGTCGACTCGCTCTCGAAGACAGCGGGGGAGAAGGAGGACTCCCTCCGTGACTGTTCCGGTGGTCCCAGTTCGGGTGGACCCAGTTCCGGAGGATCTAGTTCCGGAGGTTCCAGAATGAAGGAGGAGAAGGAAGACTTCCTCCGTGACTGTTCCGGTGGATCGTGTTCCGGTGGTCCCAGTTCCGGTGGATCGTGTTCCGGTGGTCCCAGTTCCGGTGGATCGTGTTCCGGTGGTCCCGAGTGTTCCGGTGGATCGTGTTCCGGTGGATTGTGTTCCGGTGGTCCCGAGTGTTCCGGTGGATCGTGTTCCGGTGGATCGTGTTCCGGTGGTCCCTATTCCAGTGGATCGTGTTCCGGTGGTCCCGAGTGTTCCGGTGGTACCGAGTCCGGTGGTCCCGAGTCCTGACATGGCCTGGAGGGCGGTGATGGGGTTCTTCGTGGCGGCAGTCCTGCGTGCCTGGGAGGAGCACAGGGTTTCCTCTGGAGTGGTCCCAGTTCCGGTGGTCCCAGTTCCAGTGGTCCCAGTTCCAGTGGTCCCAGTTCCGGTGGTCCCGAGTCCTGACACGGCCTGGAGGGCTGTGATGGGGTTCTTTGTGGCGGCAGTCCTGCGTGCCTGGGAGAAGCACAGGGTTTCCTCTGGAGTTGTCCCTGTTCCGGTGGTTCCGGTGGTCCCTGTCCCGGTGGTCGCTGTTCTGGTGGTACCGATTCCGGTGGTCCCAAGCCCAGAGACCATCTCGGAGGTTCCTGCCGTGTCCGACGGGCCGCCCTGGCCTCCCGAACTCTGCGGGCCGCCCTGGCCTCCCGAACTCTGCGGGCCTCCCGAACTCTGCGGGCCGCCCTGGCCTCCCGAACTATGCGGGCCGTCCTGGCTGCCTGAGGGGGAGTCTTCGTCCTGGGCGCCCGATGGACTGTTGGTTTCGCTTTCGCTCTGGCCACCGGTTAAGCCGTCACCCCCTGTTCCTGTTCCCCTTCATGGACCTGGCCCCCCATCCCTCCCCCTGATCCTCCACCGTTCCACCTCCCTCCTGGACTTTTGTTTTGTAGTTGTGTCTTGGAGCGTCTGGTAGCCGCTCCGTAGAGGGGGGGTTATGTCACAGTGTCGGGTTTGTGTTTCCCCGGGTGACCACTAGATGTCCTCCTCCCCCACGGTGTCATTCACTCCTAAACTACATTTCCCATCATCCTGTTTTGTCACTCATTGATTATTGCACACAGCTGTTTCCCGTCACCTTGTTAGTATCTGTGTGTATATATACCCTGTTTGTTTCAGTGTTGTCACGGAGTCCTTGTTATATGTCACGTCACTGCCGAAGTCTGGGTCACTGTCGTCTTGTGCTTGTTCTTGTGTTTGGATTGACTATTTGGAGTTTTACCCCTGCCTGGACTGGTTTTGTGAGTACTGATTACCCTAATAAAGATACTGCAAATGGATACTGTTTCCTGTGTGTGTGTCGTGACAGTATTGGGTTCTGGGTACTGATGACAAATACAGTGCTAAATACTATGCCTTTCAGAAGCTATTTTCCTACATTCATTAAGAGCATACATGACTAACCAGCTCTTTCCTCTTTGAAAACTCGTACAGAATGCCAAGATCTGATAATGCAGTGTCTGGACAAATATCAGTGCAGGAGTCTAACGTTAGAGCAGATGTTAGGACATGCATGGTTTGAGCAGGACTGAAGGAAGGAAGAGGAGTCAGGGAGTGTAGAAGTTTGAGGGATGGCAGATCACAGGAAATCATGCTCATGAAAGACCAAGGGCCATCTTCGCTTTCTGAATTACCATGAGCTACAGCGAAGCCAGAGAGCAGGCGTCCACCTGAGCCTCCGTTAGGCCGTGTGTCCACCATGGGCATGAGGTGCTTTTCGGCATACTCGTCTTTTGTTTTACGCCAGACCCACTTAGAGTGTTTGTTGCCAAAAAGCTCAATCTTATTCTCATCTGACCAAAGCACACGATCCCAGTTGAAGTCCCAGTACTGCTTAGCAAACTCCAGACGTTTACGTTTGTGAGTGTTAGTGAGAAAAGGCTTTTTCCTTGCAATGCCTCCCAAACAGCTTGTTGGCATGTAGAGAGCGTCTGATGGTTGTTTTGGAGACTTTGTGACCCCAAGATGCCACTCTTTGATGCAATTCTGTGACAGTGAGCTTAGGATTTTTTTTTACTTCTCTTACCATCCTCCTCACTGTGCGTTGTGGCAAGATAAACTTGGGACCTCTTCCAGCCTTGTTTGTCACTGTTCCAGTTGTTTTAAACTTCTTAATGATTCCTCTGACTGTAGATACGGGCAAGTTAAGGCGAGTGGCTAATTTCTCGTGATCATCAGACCAGGCCACCTTCTTCCATTGCTCCGTGGTCCAGTTCTGATGCTCACGTGCCACTGTTGGTGCTTTGGGCGGGGTCAGGGGTCAGCATGGGCACCCTGACTGGTCAGCGGCTGTGCCGCCCCATACACAACAAACTGAGATGCTCTGTGTATTCTGACACCTTTCTATCAGAACCAGCTTTAACTTCTTGAGCAGTTTGAGCTCCAGTAGCTCGTCTGTTTGATCGGACCACACGGGCATCAATGAGCCTCGGCCGCCCATGACCCTGTGGCCGGTTCTCCACAGGTCCTTCATGACCCTGTGGCCGGTTCTCCACTGGTCCTCCATGACCCTGTGGCCGGTTCTCCACTGGTCCTTCATGACCCTGTGGCCGGTTCTCCACTGGTCCTTCATGACCCTGTGGCCGGTTCTCCACTGGTCCTCCATGACCCTGTGGCCGGTTCTCCACTGGTCCTTCATGACCCTGTGGCCGGTTCTCCACTGGTCCTTCATGACCCTGTGGCCGGTTCTCCACTGGTCCTTCATGACCCTGTGGCCGGTTCTCCACTGGTCCTTCATGACCCTGTGGCCGTTTCTCCACTGGTCCTTCATGACCCTGTGGCCGGTTCTCCACTGGTCCTCCATGACCCTGTGGCCGGTTCTCCACTGGTCCTCCATGACCCTGTGGCCGGTTCTCCACTGGTCCTCCATGACCCTGTGGCCGGTTCTCCACTGGTCCTTCATGACCCTGTGGCCGGTTCTCCACTGGTCCTTCATGACCCTGTGGCCGTTTCTCCACTGGTCCTTCATGACCCTGTGGCCGGTTCTCCACTGGTCCTTCATGACCCTGTGGCCGGTTCTCCACTGGTCCTCCATGACCCTGTGGCCGGTTCTCCACTGGTCCTCCATGACCCTGTGGCCGGTTCTCCACTGGTCCTTCATGACCCTGTGGCCCGTTCTCCACTGGTCCTTCATGACCCTGTGGCCGTTTCTCCACTGGTCCTTCATGACCCTGTGGCCGGTTCTCCACTGGTCCTTCATGACCCTGTGGCCGGTTCTCCACTGGTCCTCCATGACCCTGTGGCCGGTTCTCCACTGGTCCTTCATGACCCTGTGGCCGGTTCTCCACTGGTCCTTCATGACCCTGTGGCCGGTTCTCCACTGGTCCTTCATGACCCTGTGGCCGGTTCTCCACTGGTCCTTCATGACCCTGTGGCCGGTTCTCCACTGGTCCTTCATGACCCTGTGGCCGGTTCTCCACTGGTCCTTCATGACCCTGTGGCCGGTTCTCCACTGGTCCTTCATGACCCTGTGGCCGGTTCTCCTCTGTTCCTTCCTTGGAGCACTTTTGATAGAGACTGAGCACGCAACACAGCTTCTCGTCCAGGCCCTGGTCATTTCTAGGCTTGACTACTGCAATGCGCTTCTGGCTGGACTCCCCTCTTGTGCGATCCAAACACTTCGAATGATCCAGAACGCAGCAGCACGTCTGGTCTTCAACGAGCCCAAAAGGACCCGCGTCACACCTCTCTTCATCTCTCTGCACTGGCTATCACTCGCTGCTCCATCAAGTTTAAGGCGCTGACGCTTGCTTACAGATCCACCACGCGCTTAGCTCCTGCATACTTTGACTCACTCCTATGAGTCCACACCCCCACCAGAAGCCTTCGCTCAGCTGAGGAGCGACGTGGTCCCATCACAGAGAGGCATGAAATCCCTTTCCAGAACATTTACATTCAACGTTCCCAGCTGGTGGAACGATCTTCCCACCGCCATCCAAAACGCAGAATCATTGACAACATTCAAAAGTCAACTAAAAACTCATCTCTTCTGTGAGCACTTAACCTCATTTAAAAAAGAAATAAAAAAAACACCTTTCTTTTCCTCTTTCTTCCTTTTTCCCTCCCTACTCTAGCCTGTGCTACACTGAGCAATGTACACAGACTCAGTATTTCAGGCACTTGTTGCGCTTACTCGACTCTTCATGACCAATCGCTTCCTGTACTCCCAAGTTGTAAGTGGCTTTGGATAAAAGCGTCTGCTAAATGCTTAAATGTAAATGTGATGGCCAATCAGAGGCGTTCAGATTAGTCATCGCTCAGTGTGCGCACTCTCTGACTGAAGTGCAGATGTAAGAGATTTATTTTGCAGTGTCGTCAGCTTCTGTGATTTTAACGGGATTTTTTTGTGAGAGCGCTTAACTCCTTAAGCTTCATGAGCACGTGCACGGGTTGAAGCGCTATTTTTAGCACGAGTGTAATGTTTGTTAATAGATTTAACGTAAAAAAACATCATTAATCTTGACAAACTATATATCATTCTAAAGGTCTAAACCTCAAGCATCGAGGACAGACCACTGTTTTTCAATGAAAAGCTTATAACGGCTGTATTTTTGCATGAATGTAAGCAATACACATCAAATCAAGCATAAATTAAAACAGAGCACAAACCTTTAATGTCCTAATTACGAGCCACACACGCATCCACTGCTAAAAATTCCAGAATGAATGGAAAGGTGAGGGTCCACTGAATAACATCCCATAGAGCATTTTAATCCAACGAAACAATAACGGTGTAATATTGATGGTTAATCCTTTGTTTACATCGCATTTCTGCGGAGCGAAGTATCATACTAGACTGTTATGCAATAAAATAATGCACCAAAAACAGTCTCCCGGTAGCATAAAGTGGCATGGGTTTATAGCTTAGAATGTTACGAACAAAATACAACTAACCCCACTCAAAAACATGCAAAGATAGCCGCGATATAGTCAAAAATATCCAACCATAGCAGTCATTTTAT
This sequence comes from Gobio gobio, assembly GCF_949357685.1. Lineage (NCBI taxonomy): Eukaryota > Metazoa > Chordata > Actinopteri > Cypriniformes > Gobionidae > Gobio > Gobio gobio. The sequence continues at coordinate 13,509 of NW_027645660.1, read as the reverse complement.
CTGATGTCATGACGTGCTCATCCAATGATAATGTCTGTTTATCTGGAGCCAATAAAAGCATTGAATCGTCATGACTGACAGAAAATGTAGCCAATGAGCACACGATTCCAACGAGACCTTGCATGTGTATATTTGTCACATGGGCGTGAATATTTATTCATCTGAATGTGCCAATGTGGCGCGCTGTCCCACGAGATGCAGCGAGCCTGACAGACCCCCATCTGACAGCTAAAAGCTAACGCGCTAGTAAACAAACAGAGGTCTCTTTGTAGTAACTGTTTGCTAATCTTACTAACTGGACGGAATGTATTATCCAATGGATCGTCAAAAGAAGTTTTTATTGTGCTGAAGATGCTTTATTTGAGCTCACTCGAAGCAGCGGTGTGGAAACCATTGAGGAGAGTGAACACAGCGGTGACGGTGCTTGTTGACAGAGAAGTTGATCCAATAACACACCGGTGAGTTGCTATGTGTAGTTGTTTATGTATATTGAGAATGTGTGTGAGAATGTATTTATTTTATTGTGTCTGTGTGCTAGAAAAAATGCAATATACCAGTATGCATTATACATATGCTGATATTTTGCATTTTTCCTAGCACACATGGGGAAAAAAGTATATATAATTTTTCCCCATGTGTGTGTAAATAAAACATATATATATATATATAACACATGTAATTGTATATATATATATATATATATATATATATATATATATATATATATATATATATATATATATATATATATATATATATATATATATATATATATTGAGACTGTATTTATTTTATGTTTTTCTGTGTGCTAGAAAAATGACAATATACCAGTATAGATTATACATATACTGATATTTAGCATTTTTTCTAGCACACACAGGAAAAAAAAAAATATATATAATATATAAAATGCATTTTTTTCCCCTGTGCTACAAAAAACAAATTGACGAAAAAAGAAAAGTTCTGGACGGCCGACCATCTGTGTGATTGTTGAATGCTCACTGTTTCACCGGCCATTATATTGATTGTAGGACTGTGTGCGAATGTATGGGCCGCCGTCAATATGAATGCTCACTGTATAGCCGGCCGTTAGATTGATGCTTGGGCTGTGTGAGAATGTATAGTTAATAGCCATTTGCTATGTAGTGACCTTTAATTTGGAGTAGAAACAGGGGGAGTGACTTCATTGCATCAGAGGTGTGTCACTTTTCTCACAGCTGATTGGTCTAATTTCAGTTTGAGATCTCTTATCCAGAACATAACCTGCCCTGGAGCAGGTTAGCCGTGGAGGGTAAGTTACTATGGAGATGAACACTGCTAAAAGCCAAACCACTGTAATGGTACCTAAAACCCAGGATTGGCACAAACTAAGCTTAAACATATCTGGCTAGCCAGCTAAACCGGCTTCTGGTCTCCACATCAGCTCTGTTTGATCTGATATCTGTGGTTTATAACAGAATTCTGCGCCAAACACTTCCACTAGATCTCGCAGTAGCGATGTTATTAATTCTGTGGTGAATTCAAACGCTTTCTCCCAGCACTGTGTATTAACTGCTGTTCACATGGACCCCTTCTCCACTTCTGCCTTCAAAGCTCTCGTTTGAATATTTGCTACTACCCCACACGTCATGTACGGCCTCACGCGATGACGTCATCAAATTGCAATCGGTTCGTGAGATCGGCCAAGTTAGTGAGTACCGATCGAGTCATAAAATATGATTATCGGCCGATACCGATCTCTGGCCGATCGATCGGAGCATCCCTAGTGATAACTAACATTTTGTCCCTTACAGGGTGGAACACCTTCACTGCCAGTGTCTGAACAATCAATCTACCCATAATTATAATTTTTTTAAGTCCCTGAGCTTGACCAATGTGTATTCCTGATAGTTAAACGTGTCACTATTTTTGTAGAAACATGAAAATCATGTACTTTTTTTTCCAACATTTATGAAGCCAAAATGTTACCGCATACTCAGGAATGTAGCTCTTTGAGATACAGGCTGGCTAGGCTATATATATATACACACACACACATGTCTCTGGCTAGGCACATTCTAAAATGCTTAATTAAACGTGTTGCGTTCATATTCAGGACTCATCTGCTTTTCTATACATATTATGCTTTATTAGTATATCTTATTAACATTATGAAAACGGCGTACCTCCTAATATTATTTCCAATCATTCTAAATTATGTTCATTTTCCTGATTAAATAGTCACACATGTTGCAAAGGTGCATTTATTCTGCGAACAGTATGGTGGAGATCCGTGCGTGCATTTGTTGAAATTCGTTGCTGAAGGTTTGATCATGGCAGATTTAGTCACACAAATAGTCCAAGTGGCTAAGTGAAGAAACAAAGACACTTTTCATCGAAGCAGAATTTCTCTGTGGAGATCGCTTAACTCCAGCACACGTTTGTTTTCAGATCATCAGTGCTTCTTCTGCATTTAGACTAGGGCTGCACGATTTGGGGTAAATATCTAATTGCGATTATTCTGTTTAAAATTGCGATTGCGATTTAAAATGCGATTATTATTATTTATTCATTTTTACAAATGAAAAGTGTGTATATAACATTTTGTGTTTATATATTAATGTGACTAATAATAATAATTATGATTATTATTATTGCTAAATAAAAATAAGAAAGATTACTATTACAATAACATTCATTATTAAAAAATTAAAATAGAGCATTTAAGAATAAATATAACAGTATAATAATAATAATATTTATATTTTACAGAAAACAAAAAATTATGGGTTACCTGTTAGTATGCAGACAGCCTATGACTAAAAATCATTAGAAAGGCTGATTTATTGTCAAAAAAAAAAAAAAAAAAAAATATTATTATAAAAATCTGTGCTTTTTATCTGTGATATAAATTTCTTAAAGTCTATGTCTTTAATATGAAATATGAGCCTCTTATACATCCACTGTGGGGATTAAAACTACAGCGAACCGGCCGTTCGCTGTAGGCTTTGAAAGGGAACTTCTGTTAAATAAAATATCTCGCTTGGCATTGAACTTTGAGCTTTATAATTTTACAGGTATTATTTATGCTCTAACAGCAACATTACACACTAACTAAAGTTTGAAAAATGGGATCACGAAGAACAGGACCTTTAATTACGTCAGTAGAACAGTTTGTCGACTAACCTCCGCCCACAAGAATACACGAAAAAGGGGGCGTGGTCTTGTTGCTCCCGCGTGGAGAAGAGGAAGTGTTGTGTTTGTAGAGTGTGTTTGTCGCCATGTCGTTCAGACGCTGTTATTTTCATCCCGGAGTCAAATCACCTTTGTTTGGCCTTCAGGGGCTGTAGTTTGAGCGCGTTCATCTCCCCGTTATGGTAAGAGGCGTGACCTTTCCGGGCAATGTGCGCTAAGCTGCTGAACACACATGATCTGGGAACTGTGTGAACGTCACCACTGCAGAACGTTTTGTTCACTTCAAGTTCAAGTGCGGATACACTGTCAAAAGATATCGGGAGCGGCCGGACTATTGTCAGACCACCCGCTCCCGTCCAATGTTTTGGAAATTTAGTCCCGTGCTGCAAGAAATCTGATCGGGTTGCAGACCTCTAGTGTGCAGGTTAATTTCCGTAAGACGCATATGCGAATATGCATGTAAAGAAAAATAAATAACAGAATTTCCATTATAATTAATATAACGTGCACAAAACAGTAACAGCGCTCAAAAGTCTGAAAATTCCCCTTTATTTTTCAGCCAATCTGTCCGTCTGAGATGACGTGTTGCTATGGGTGTTGTGCGTCTGCTTGACTGCTCATTCTGACACGGCCTCCTCTATTTATTTACCCCTTTTTGTGACCATACTTTCTGCTTACACAACATATCTTAAACCCGCAAAATGTCAGGTGTTTGAAATGGAATTTCAAATTTTCAATTTTGAAATTTTCCTGTCAGAAACCCTCCTCTCAGAACAGATTCTGTCAGAATATACTTCATATTGAAATTTCCCCATAACTTTTTAAAAATCATTACAATTTAGAGTGATCTGTTATCAGAGGTGATTTGTCCAAAGTTATGAATTTCAGAAATGTATAAATCACACAGTTAGCTAACACTGCATTTCTCTAAATAAAAAATTAAATAACAGACATCTTAAATGTCCTGTGATATAAAATACTATTTGCAATTACTTAATTCTTTCTATTTTATAGTTCTTTATGTGGGCATAATGCAGTCACTTCCCCAATGTTTTACACTGTAATAATGAAATAATTATTTGAAGCCCAGCTCTTTTACCTGAAATATTCAAATCGCATGTGCATCGCAGTTGTGACGTCAAAAGCGTCTTAAAGGTTAAGAATCGATGATTAATTGATCTGTGTTTTGTTAAAATGTGTGAATGAGAAGCACGAGTATGTTCTCTTTCATTAAAGCCAAGTTTAAAGGTGTTTTATCTGCAGAAGTGTAGTTTAACCGAGGGAATGCAGTGTGAAGGTTTATGTGAGCGGTTCCGCCTGTGGAGATGAATTTCTCTCCTTGAATGTTTGGCAAATTCATAATACACTGATTAATAACTGCATGTTTTCAACTTGTGCAGGCATGGTGATGTGTTTTGGTGTGTTTTTGTGATTTCTTTATCATGTGTGTTCAAAACTGAATTGGCTTTATATGATTTCATTAAAATTTTTCCAAAACTGATGTAATGTTTTTGAGTCATGATCGATGTGAATTAACCGGATTGAGGGCGCATTCGTCCTCAAGCTTTATTTGTTTAAATTAGCTCAAATGACTGTCAGATGTAAGTATATACCTTGACAAACTATATATCATTTAAAAGATCTAAGACTCAAGCTTCCATTTTTTACCTCTGTTTTATTCTCAAAGTCTTATAGTGACAGTAATTTGTTAATATGTGTCAGGAGTTATGAATATGAAAACCGCGGTTTTCGGTACCGTTTGATTGCAATATGAGCCTCAGCTGCTCTCATTCATAAAAAAACTCCTCTATTCTCCTCACGAAGATTCGCGACAAATCAACATCCCTCAGAGCTTTTAGTTCAAAAGTGTGCAGATGAGGAGAAATATTGATAGATTCTCATATGTCTGTGTCAAATTTCTAAACATTGGAGTGTGGGAGTGATATTTATACAGAAGGTTTTAGACTATGAAATGGCTGGCATATTGCAAATATGATTGATAAAGCTTTTTCTTCATGAAGTAATTTGTACTGTACAATTAATTGTCAAATGCTGTTTAAACAATGATTAGGCATTTTTAATGTACATTTCATTACCTGTCACACCTGTTTATCAACAAAGAAACATTTTTAGATGCACACAAAGCTTTCTGATGCACAAAGAATATTTTTAATATCTTGTTTCCTTAGCGTGTGGATGCTTTATAAGCTGTAAGCTGAGCCCTCTTCATCTCTACATCTTCAGAACAACACTGCCTCTTTTCTGTGGGTCAGCAACAGGCTTCACAGGAACATGGGTTATTTTCAGAACAGACGTGTTCATGGACACAGCAGCAGATTCACACAGAGATGTGCGTTTGCCCACCCTCACTGGCCGACTTGCGAGACTGGGCAGTCGGGGGATGCAATGGGGAGCAATGTCTTGCAGATCAGACTCACATAAAGGTTCTGCCATGTTTCTCCCCACCAAATCAATTAGATCTGTAAAAATGCAGAGCCCTTGATGTCTTGGAGGTCTTTCACATGAAATTGACCTTTGTCCAGCTTGAACCTTCACAGGAACGGGCATGATTTTGGACACAGCAACAGGGTGTTGGCGCAGAGACGTACGTCTGTCCACTCTCACTGGTTGACTCTCAAGATAAAGATGTAAGGAAGCACTGACATTCAGGTCAGACTCACATGAAGGGTATGTGATGTTTTTCACCGACACTTCCTTGAAATGCTCAGAAGACCTGGCTCCTCGATGCCCTGGGGTTACACCTGAAACTGATTCAGTCTTCTTCTTCTTTTCAGCCTTTGGCAAAAAGCAATGTCCAGCTGACTTCTGGACAGGCTTGACGGGAACATGGGTTAGTTCCAGAACAGGTGTGTTTGTGGACAAGGCAACAGGGCTTTCAGACAGAGACGCTTCGTTGTCCACCCTCACTGGTCCACATGAAGGGTCTGTGCTGTTTCTCTCTACCACATCCATAAAATAGACAGGAGATCTAGGACCTTGACGTCCTGTTAGCATTTCAGAAGATCTGCTGAAAATCTGTTTGCCTGTGCATAGCAGTGGCGGATTCTGGAGAGTATTGCTTGCTTTGTTCCACATGTTTAAATGCTGGAGTGAAGATTTCCTCAACAAAACTGTCTTGAATGAGCAAGAAGCAACAACAACAACAGTCAGATGCAAAATGAAGGTCTTTTCTCCAGGATTCTCTGTAATAATGTCCATTATGATGTCACAATCCAAAATAGAATGTTGGGCCTTTGAGTTCCGTGCCTTCAAACACGTGACATTCTGTTTTCTTTTGAATACTATTTTCTTCACATTACACATTACAACAGGGATTTTGTTCATCCACATTGTAGTAGCCTACACGTTCATTTATTTTTAGCATATTAATCTTTCATGTTGTTTCAACCTCGCCAAATAAATAAAATAATAAAAATAAATCGTCTCGGTATCGTTTTGCAAACATTATGAGGTTTAAGATATATATATATATTTTACGAAATTCTAAAAGAGGGTTTCAATTGAATACTCATACTCATACTCAAGTTAGTTGAAGTTCCCATGCTTTTCATTAATAAGGGACCCAGAATGTTTTTTTTTTTAATTTAGTATTTTTTCATGTCATTACATTGTTTAGAGCATAAGAAACAAATGGGGGAAAAAAACATTTTTGAAAAATGATATTTTATTCATATGTTATGATATGTACTCTGTAGTTGACAGCAGGACTCAGTTGTTAAAAAAAATATAATGACATGAAATTGCATGTATAGGCAAAAACAATGGGATTTATTTTTAATTCACCAATCAATTTTTAGGTTCCAGGGTTTTTTTTAAACAAACTTTATTTAAAGATGATTCTGAACTATGTTATGAAATGCATTCATATACCATCTTACTTTATGAAATATGTGGGCAAAATGACAATACTTGGATTTTCCCATTCAATACAATGTATCTATTCACTGCATCTAATTTGCATATTAATGTGTTCTTGGTGCGACATGTAATGAAAAAAGAAGTGTAATAATGGGAGGAATAATAATTGGCAACATTTTCATAATAATATCTAATATTTCATAGGAATATTGATATGTAATTTCTTTCCCTATTCACTTATGTCTCCAGAATGCCTGATAAACATGATTTAACTCCTGGTGTCCACTACAGTGGTCATTTATGAAATCAATGCCCTTTTTTGTAACAGAAAGTCATATTTTGATTAGAAACCCCATAACATTTTCCTGAGATGTTGATTTATAACAAACAATTTGAAAATTAATCCGATTTAAATTAGAATTAAAAAATATTATCATATTTCCATAAGAGTGCTAAACATTAATGTCAGCCGTTTTTAAAGACCAAGAAGAAGTTGTTGTCCTGGTGAAACCTCCAAACATTTGGTATCCCTGCAAAGCCCCGAATGTGCTCTTTAAAGGACATCCAGACTGTGACATATGTGACATGTATGATGTCAGAGAAATTCACTAAAATATAACATCCACTACAGTGGACAAAAGTCTATTCTTGGGTCCAAGGAGTTAAAGCCTCACCTCACCTCATAAATGAAAGTGTAGAGGTGAAACACAGATATTACAACTGGTTTTAATTCAGTAAAATGAAATTACCGTGACTCAGACTTCCAAACCTGTAATTTCTTCCGGCGGAACGAAAAGGATATGATATAATTGTGAGGAACAGATGAAAATTTCAGTCACTGAAACGCTCTTCTTTGTGTTCATAAGAAAAGTCGTGGTTGCCTGCAGACAGCCTATAGATAGAGTAGACTATGCTTCATCATTTTTTTGTATTAAAATGTGTATGTGCTTCTTCGTAACGTGATGAGATTGGTCCCACATGTCTAGACTCTAGAATAATCTGTTCTCCAATAATCTGAGCGTCATGCATATCAGAGATAGTCACGTTTCTCTTAAAGGGCATATTTCAGGTTAAAGACTCCAGTGAGTCAATGTTTAGAAAAATAATGTAGGAACTAGATTTTCTTTAAAATATACTTTAAAATACGCTATTAAGGCTTTTGGAGTCGTTTTTGTGAGAAAATTTTACTTCCGCATCTAAAAATGCCAAAACCGGACGTGACATAACGAGAGGGAGTGCGGTGAATCTTAGCGATAGGAAAATAATGGATCGCAATGACAGGTCGGACGCTGAGGACATTATAAATGTTTATTAATACTCATATGGCAGACCACAGCATTACAATTATGACACACAATTAGGGACAGACCAGGATTAGACAGAACAACAATTAGAGGAGACAAATTGAGTTGTTGTGTGAGGAGAAACTGTGGAGAACAGCGGCAGGTGTCTCGGAGAGAGACCAGTGTTAGCTTATATATATATATATTTGGTCTTCACTCACAGAATTGGTCACACCAAAGTGTCCTCGTTTCCAATGTATGGCTGGAAACAGACCACAAGCTCCAGTCTTCACGGAGATCAGGCAGTACAAGCCACAAGACAGTAAGTGACCTGCAAGAACAATTAGTTTGAAGCTGTTAAAATCATACCAACCAATAAAAAAAAAAAAAAGCAACCAATATGTTTATTGCTATTTATTACCAGGCAGAAATGCTACAACACATTGCCCACCAAGTAAGTGGTAAAAAATTGTTTGCAAACTATTATATTTCTATAAACAAATGAGCATTTAAACAAATGTTTTTTTTTTTACTTACAGCATCAGCATTGCCCTGCAAAACACTCAGTCAGGGGACTGAGGACGAAGAGCAAAGTATTACTTTTATGCTATTGAGCTGTTGCATTTACCTGTTATATTGTAACTGGCAGAGCAACCATGAAGTTTTTTTTCCAGACTACCTCACACTGAATCGAAAAGTCGATGAAGTGCTACGAGAGCTGCGTCAGTTGCGAGAAATCGTTATGCAGCAGCAGCAGAAGAACAGGCCAGCATTGAGCAGATGAAGACAGAAGAAGAGCTGTCTGCATTCTGTCTAAAACTAAACCAAGAAAGGCCATTTAGAAAATCCCTGGTGCTTGTCCTTCCATATAAGAATCTAAATATAAACATAATTTATTCATAAAATGATATTTACATTTAAATACAGTAAATATAGAAAATGTTTTTTCCCATGTCTATAGACAGCATTCGGTGTGAGACCGTGTTCTGGCACAGTTGGCCAGTCAGTTCGCAGAATACTGCGGGCAATCGGGACAAATATGCTGTGGTCCAAATACAGCCTGAAAGGAAGAAAGGGGAAAAAGGTGTTTCAGGACCTTCCTGTCATGGGACTGATAACAAGTAAGGAAGTAACTCACAACAGACTACTAAATTATTAAAAAATAATGCATAGAAGAGTAGTAAGGTGGCCACAATGCAATGTGAGTTTTTTATATATATATATATATATGTTTTTCTTAATAATAATAACTGTAATTTATATAGTGTCCTTAAAAGCTTTTCTCAAAGAGCTGTAAAGAAAAACATCAACAATCAGGTTACGCCTGGCAACGTCACTCGTAAGAAGGTATTTATAAGTTCTTAACCTCCTATAGTTCGGGGAACACGCCTAGAGAAGGAATAGCCTACCTTCAGTTAAATATAAAAATTGTGTTATACCTTTAGAGCCTCCGTACCTCAGTAAGAGACGATATCGGGAAACACACACACCTGGTCATTCTTGGGGCAGCCGATGCACATGCTAGCCTTCCTATCGCCGCCCATGTGTATGACAAAAAGAAAGTATTTTAAGTAAAGTTTAAGTTAAATCCCACCGGCGATTAATTTTCCTAAGTTGATTTGTGTTAGGCCCATCTGTAAGATTATGCAGCACATCTTTTTTACATTTGTTATCATTTTGTAAACTGTACAAATTACAGTTTATATTAAAAGTGTGTTACGTCATCACTGCTCATTATCACAATGCAATACAAGATTACTTGTCAAATAAATAAATTAACTTCAAATTATTTTACTTCACGTGTAGAGATTGCAGTGATATTTTTTTAATATTTTGTTTTGACAATAAACAAGATGCAATGTCAAGTTAGCAATGCTAGAGCGTGCGCACGATCACGTTCCTCCAACGGAAACTAACGTTACTTAAAACACTCCGTAAATTATGGTCATACAGATAAGAGTATACATCGTTCCTAATTGTAAAGGCTTTAAATCCAATCTTCCTTTCTTCTGTAACTCTTCCAACGTGCGCTCGCTGCTACACTAACTAACAATGTCGCTGTCAACACACGTGGTGCTGAAAGCCCGCGATTTTGCAACCTGCCCGCGATCATGCAACTTGCTCCATTTGCTGCGAAACAAATAATTTCTCACACTTTATTTTTGTTTCAAAACACACAAACAAGTATGCTTGTATCAAATGATTACGCTGTTTAGAGATGAAAGGAGGAAAACATCATGAGGGGTCCTACAAGCGGAATATGTAGTGCATTATTATTATTCAGAAATTCAACAGGCCATTGTCAGTTATTCCTTACCTCAACAGGAAATTCCTGAGCACAAAGACTGTGTTCCCATGCAATCATATCTTAAATTGCAGACACTTTTTAACAATGTGCTCACCTTCAAAATGACTCATGCATCATGTGGCATTGCTATTCTTCTTTTGACCTCTTCTAGGCCTGTACACTTCGTATCTCCAAAGTCAAGCGCCATCTACAGGAGAAATGGCCCACACAGTTTGTATTCTTTCTTTATCTGACACAATTCAGGTCTTGGGGTCGTTACTTTTGAGCTGATGGCCTGAGTAGGGAGTGTTAGATAAAGGAGACATATAAACAAACATTTACACTATAAATTAATTTAACATAACAAAAAAATAAGACATTCAGATCTTCTGCATTAATGTATAATAAAGTAATGTATAATAAAGTTTTTGAAAAGTAGGCCTGTTCAAATACCATGTTTACAATATCTCCTATTTTTAATTGCATGCATATATTTGTCAATGTTATTTTCAGGAGCATGCCTGCAAACATTTAAGGCTGCCAAGATGCCAGAGATAGAGGGAGAGGTGGCAGAGTTTTTAAAGCATGCCCCACATAAGTGTGGAGGACCAAAAAACCACAGGGTAATTATCTGCATGCACATGTATAATAACTGGAATAGAGAGAGAGAGAGAGAGAGTGTGTGTGTGTGTGTGTGTGTGTGTGTGTGTGTGTGTGTGTGTGTGTGTGTGTGTGTGTGTGTGTGTGTGTGTGTGTGTGTGTGTGTGTGTGTGTGTGTGTGTGTGTGTGTGAGACTCGTGTCACTATTGAGGCCCCCATAAACCATACAGAATTAGTTTTTTTCGAAAATGTAAAAATGCAGAAAGATTTGTCTGATTATATTGCTTTTGTATTTTATTTTTAAAAAGCAATTTCGAACATTAGATTTTCTTACAATTTCAATTTCTTACATTGCTTAATGTCTAATTTAAAAATAAATTAGGCTATGTCTTATGTGCTCCTATTTTAAGATTGCTCTGCCCACAGCAGAAGATGATGATGATGAGGTAATATATTATTTTTTTCTTACTTTTTGCTATGTCAATGTTTGCTTAAATTATTCATAATTGAGGCTCACTTATCTGTAGCCCAAGATCTAATTTAATTTTTTCATTTTAAGATTTGAATGTCGGCCAAGCCTAAATCAGTTATTGAATACTAACTGACTTTTTAGAGTGGTACAGTATTTAGCTATACATATTTTCAGTCTAAATTTTTATTATTTCAAAATTAAAAACGCAAGAATTTTGTAATATGTAATGAGAACAGTTGGTTTAATCACCAAAACTCAACAGCATGATCTTTCTATACCAGAACAGTCGATAATAATCATGCCTTTTTTTTCTTCTTTGACAGACCCAGATTGGACAGGTACACTTTCATATGTTGTTTCACAAATTAATAGTTTCACTGAGATGATGAACTAGATAACTGTTATTAGACACAAACAACTGATTTAAATGCAATGATTTGACTTTCAGTCTCCTCCCCTCTTCTCTGAAAACGAAGAAGACTTGTAGTATGTTAAGCTATGCCATTTTGTATTTGTTTTAATTCAATTTAACTATACTTTGTAATTATTTCAGTTCCATGTCTAATAATCAAATTATTAATCAATGTTGTTTTTTGTTTGTTTGTATTATTTGAATGGTTATTTGGATTAAAGACGTTCTCTTTGTTATTTCGTCTTCGTGAATACTCTTTAAAATTCTGTGACGGAGTCATACTGTTGCATTAACAATCTTACGAGAATCTTTATTTTAACATTAACATAATATTGTACATAGTTAAACAAGACCCATGTGATTTTTTTCGTATTAGCTAAAACCATGCTTAATTTTCGTACGGGAAATCAATCAATCAATTGATGTTGTAATACGCTAAATTAAGAATTTGCTTATACCCTAATGTTTCTAAGTTTCTTTCCGATGGTTGAACATTCATACTGGTGCAGAGCAGACAGAGCAAAGCGAGTGTTTTCAATTTAAAACATTGAACTGAATGAACTGGAAATGCGCCAGTGGACGCGCACCGTGGATGACATCGCGGCCGGACGCAGAGATGTCGCAGTATGTTTATAACATTTCTGATTGTTTAAATGATCAGCCCTCAAAATGCGGGGCCCAGGGCAATTGCCTTCCTTACCTGAGTTAGCGTAATAGCCCAATGGATATCAACTACACTTCACAATGGAATCACGAAAGACCGATGTAGAACACATTCAGTGGGGCATCTAAGCACAGATGGAAACAGAAAGTAGGCCTACCAGGTAAGACGTGATATTTACATTTTTAGAACGTCGCACGGTGACTATAATTAACGTAAAAACAACGTTAAAAAACATTTCTGCAACGTTGTAAAAGACATATTTATAATGTGAAAAAACCCCGACATCTGTCGTATAAAATATGTCGGATAAAAACTTTATCACAACCTTTTCTCAACGTTGCAGAAACGTTTTTACAACGTTTTTTGTTTTGCTGGGCAGAAAGTACCATGTAAGATGTGATATGTACGTTTCTAGAACGTTGCACGGCGACTAATTAACGTAAAAACAACGTTAAAAAATGTTTCTGCAACGTTGTAAAAAGACGTATTTATAACGTGAAAAACCCCGACATCTGTCGTATTAAATACGTCGGATAAAAATGTTATCACAACCTTTTCTCAACGTGAAAAAAAACGTTTTTACAACGTTTTTGTGTTTGCTGGGATGGAATCTGAACATATGACTGCCTTTTAACTTCCTCTACCCATTGCAGTGCTAAAATAATGGCCATTATTTCAACTGAAAAAACTGAGAGGGGATCTGATGTTCTTTTTTGGATGTTAACATTATATTTTGGG
>NW_027645661.1:30000-31298 GCF_949357685.1 Gobio gobio | reverse complement strand
AGTGTGTGTGTGTGTGTGTGTGTGTGTGTGTGTGTGAGTGTGTGTGTGTGTGTGTGTGTGTGTGTGTGAGTGTCAAGTCAAGTCAGCTTTATTCATATAGCGCTTTTAACAATGCAGATTGTTTCAAAGCAGCTTCACAGTGTTAAACAGGAAAATAATGCAGCATAATTTTATTCAGCCGCTCTGGAGAAAACGCTGATGTCATCAGTTCATTTCAATTATCATACAGTGACAGTGTGGGCTTTAGATCAATAATTTAGTTTATATGGTTCATTTAGTTTAATAATTAGATTTATTTGGATATTTAGTTGAAAAAATGTCCCCAACTGAGCAAGCCAAGCCAGAGGCAACAGTGGCAAGGAAACCCAAACCCCATCAGGAGCAGAATGGAGGAAAATAAACCTTGGAGAAACCAGGCTCAGTCGGGGGGGCAGTTCTCCTCTGGCCAATTAACAAACAGCGTATGATTATTATTCTGGCAACTGTACAGGTCAGAGGTCATAATAGATCGAAATATTCGAACAATCGGAGTCATCACGCCGGAGACGGGTTTATTGAGGATGCCGTGTCGATGAGGCAGTTTCAGAGTCTAATCACGGTCTCTCAGACACTTCAGTGTCATGTGTTGGTCTTGTGTTGGTCATGTGTTGGTCTTGTGTTGGTCATGTGTTGGTCATGTGTTGGTCTTGTGTTGGTCATGTGTTGGTCATGTGTTGGTCATGTGTTGGTCTTGTGTTGGTCATGTGTTGGTCATGTGTTGGTCATGTGTTGGTCTTGTGTTGGTCATGTGTTGATCATGTGTTGGTCTTGTGTTGCTCATGTGTTGGTCATGTGTTGGTCTTGTGTTGGTCATGTGTTGGTCATGTGTTGGTCTTGTGTTGGTCATGTGTTGGTCATGTGTTGGTCTTGTGTTGGTCTTTTGTTGGTCTTGTGTTGGTCATGTGTTGATCATGTGTTGGTCTTGTGTTGCTCATGTGTTGGTCATGTGTTGGTCTTGTGTTGGTCATGTGTTGGTCATGTGTTGGTCTTGTGTTGGTCATGTGTTGGTCATGTGTTGGTCATGTGTTGGTCATGTGTTGGTCATGTGTTGGTCATGTGTTGGTCATGTTTTGGTCATGTGTTGGTCATGTGTTGGTCTTGTGTTGGTCATGTGTTGGTCTTGTGTTGGTCTTGTGTTGGTCATGTGTTGGTCATGTGTTGGTCATGTGTTGGTCTTGTGTTGGTCATGTGTTGGTCATGTGTTGGTCTTTTGTTGGTCATGTGTTGGTCATGTGTTGGTCATGTGTTGGTCATGTGTT
>NW_027645661.1:17500-20000 GCF_949357685.1 Gobio gobio | reverse complement strand
TCCTCCCTCACTGGGCCGAAGCTTCACTCTGAACACACTGATGTGTTTACGACACACACCCACAGCGTTCAACATCACACCACCTCTGAGTTCCCACAGAGAAACATGATGGTCGATGCGAAACTGCTGACCAGACAGAGAGGCTGCTGATGACACCTCACACACACACACTGAGACACACACACACACACACACACACACACTGAGACACACACACACACACACACACACACACACACACACACACACACACACACACACACACACTGAGACACACTGCCCCTGACCCTAAACCTACTCATCACACACACACACACACACACACACACACACACACACTGAGACACACACACACACACACACACACACACACTGAGACACACACACACACACACACACACACACACACACACACACACACACACACACTGAGACACACACACACTGAGACACACACACACACACACACACACACACACTGAGACACACTGCCCCTGACCCTAAACCTACTCATCACACACACACACACACACACACACACACACACACACACACACACACACACACTGAGACACACACACACACACACACACACACACACACACACACTGAGACACACACACACACACACACACACACACACTGAGACACACACACACACACACACACACACACACACACACACTGAGACACACACACACACACACACACACACACACACTGAGACACACACACACACACACACACACACACACACACACACACACACTGAGACACACACACACTGAGACACACACACACTGAGACACACACACACACACACACACACACACACACTGAGACACACTGCCCCTGCCCCTAAACCTACCCATCACACACACACACACACACACACACACACACACTGCCCCTGACCCTAAACCTACTCATCACACACACACACACACACACACACACACACACACACTGCCCCTGCCCCTAAACCTACCCATCACACACACACACACACACACACACACACACACTGCCCCTGCCCCTAAACCTACCCATCACACACACACACACACACACACACACTGCCCCTGACCCTAAACCTACTCATCACACACACACACACACACACACACACACACACATGCCCCTGCCCCTAAACCTACCCATCACACACACACACACACACACACACACACACTGCCCCTGCCCCTAAACCTACCCATCACACACACACACACACACACACACTGCCCCTGACCCTAAACCTACTCATCACACACACACACACACACACACACACACACACACACACACACACTGCCCCTGCCCCTAAACCTACCCATCACACACACACACACACACACACACACACACACTGCCCCTGCCCCTAAACCTACCCATCACACACACACACACACACACACACACACACACACACACACACACACACACTGCCCCTGACCCTAAACCTACTCATCACACACACACACACACACACACACACACACACACACACACACACACACACACACACACACACACACACACACACACACACACACTGCCCCTTAACCTACCCATCACACACACACACACACACACACACACACACACACACACACACACACACACACACTGCCCCTTAACCTACCCATCACACACACACACACACACACACACACACACACACACACACACACACTGCCCCTTAACCTACCCATCACACACACACACACACACACACACACACACACACACACACACACACACACACTGCCCCTTAACCTACCCATCACACACACACACACACACACACACACACACACACACACACACACACACACACACACTGCCCCTTAACCTACCCATCACACACACACACACACACACACACACACACACACACTGCCCCTTAACCTACCCATCACACACACACACACACACACACACACACACACACACACACACACACACACTGCCCCTTAACCTACCCATCACACACACACACACACACACACACACACACACACACACACACTGCCCCTTAACCTACCCATCACACACACACACACACACACACACACACACACACACACACACACACACACACACTGCCCCTTAACCTACCCATCACACACACACACACACACACACACACACACACACACACACACACACACTGCCCCTTAACCTACCCATCACACACACACACACACACACACACACACACACACTGAGACACACACACACACACACACACACTGCCCCTTAACCTACCCATCACACACACACACACACACACACACACACACACACACACACACACACACTGCCCCTTAACCTACCCATCACACACACACACACACACACACACACACACACACACACACACACACACCACACACACACACACTGCCCCTTAACCTACCCATCACACACACACACACACACACACACACACACACACACACACACACACACACACACACACACACACACTGCCCCT
>NW_027645661.1:10000-12500 GCF_949357685.1 Gobio gobio | reverse complement strand
AAATACACACGTTATCACTCACACACACACACACACACACCTGAAACACTAACAGACAGGATTATACCGTGTTTTCTTTTGTAAAATGTCTTTGTAAAACCAGAGAGTTTATGATAAAACCACTGTAGTTTATGATCTATATTCTTCTGAAGATGGAGCTGATGTGTCTGGTTCAGAACGGCTGTATTTCAGCATGGGTTGCAAATCTGTGTCAAATCTTGAAGTTAAAGGCACAATATGTAATTTTTTGCCACTAAACATTGTTTTTATTGCTGCTCGCTGGGTGTGATTCTGGAGTCAGAGCTGAGTTTCAGTCAAAGCAATCACTAACTCCGCTTACTATCATCTCAAACATATCCAGAATTAGAGGATTTGTTTCCAGACCAGACTTCATGCGTTCATCTCCAGTAGGCTGGACTATTGTAATGGTCTCCTCACCGGCCTTCCCAAAAACAGCATCAGACAGAACCAGAACATTATGACCACATCGCACCAGTCCTCAGGTCTGCACATTGGCTTCCAGTCACATCTAGAATAGATTTTAAAGTATTACTGGTGTATAAATCAGTCAATGACCAATGAGCTCAATACTGCAGATCAGCTGATAGAACACAAACCATCAGATCCAGACTCAGATCATCAGATCCAGACTCAGATCATCAGATCCAGACTCAGATCATCAGATCCAGACTCAGATCATCAGATCCAGACTCAGATCATCAGGATCAAGACTCAGATCCAGACTCAGATCCAGACTATCAGATCCAGACTATCAGATCCAGACTATCAGATCCAGACTATCAGATCCAGACTCAGATCCAGACTATCAGATCCAGACTCAGATCCAGACTATCAGATCCAGACTCAGATCCAGACTATCAGATCCAGACTCAGATCCAGACTCAGATCCAGACTATCAGATCCAGACTATCAGATCCAGACTATCAGATCCAGACTATCAGATCCAGACTCAGATCCAGACTATCAGATCCAGACTCAGATCCAGACTATCAGATCCAGACTCAGATCCAGACTATCAGATCCAGACTCAGATCCAGACTATCAGATCCAGACTATCAGATCATCAGATCCAGACTCAGATCCAGACTCAGATCCAGACTATCAGATCCAGACTCAGATCCAGACTATCAGATCCAGACTCAGATCCAGACTATCAGATCCAGACTATCAGATCATCAGATCCAGACTCAGATCCAGACTCAGATCCAGACTCAGATCCAGACTCAGATCCAGACTATCAGATCCAGACTCAGATCCAGACTATCAGATCCAGACTCAGTGACTGAGCTGTGCCACTGAATGCACTTTATTTTATGTTTCAATTTAACCCTGTTTCATCTTTGCATCGTTTTACTCTTTTCAATTTTTTATACCTGTATCGTTTTAATTTTAATTTTATTCTTACTATATATATATATATATATTATTTTATTCACTTACGAATATTTTAATTCCATTTCTGTGTAAAGCACTTTGAATTGCCACTGTGTATGAAATGTGCTATACAAATAAACTTGCCTTGCCTTTACATGGTGTGTTTGTGTGTGTGTGTGTGTGTGTGTGTGTGTGTGTGTGTGTGTGTGTGTGTTTGTGTGTGTGTGTGTGTGTGTGTGTGTGTGTGTGTAATTATAATGCATATTTGAATACACACTCATCCATGTATATATTTAAGAATTTTTTTTAATTTATATATAAGATAAAGTATATATGTGTATATATATATATATGTATATGTATATATGTATATGTATATGTATATATGTATATGTATATGTATATGTATATAATATATGTGTATGTGTATGTGTATGTGTATGTGTATGTGTATGTGTATGTGTATATATATGTATGTATATATATATATATATATATATATATATATATATATATATATATATATATATATATATATATATATATATATATATATATATATATATAATACACATCCAATAATACACATTCAATAATACACATTCAATAATGTATAATATAAAATTAATACTTGTAATTGACAGACACATTAAATTGATCAAAATATATATATATATATATAAATATATATATATATACATGCAAATATTTGTTAAATGAATGAGCGTGTATTTATATATACATAATAATTACACACAGTACACACACATGTAATATGTAAACACAAACTTTCTTTTGGATGTGATTAATTGATTTGACAGCACAAATTTTTTTATATATCTTCAATTATGTTTATAATAATTAATCTCTTCAGATGCATCTCCTGTACCAGTGATGAGTGTTGCTGTTAATGATTTCATGTGATTGGGAACGGGTTTCTATTGAGTCTTACTCGAAATATTGATTAAAGAAGTCATTTAACCACTAAAAGTATACAAATTAAAATATGCAATAACAAAGTATCCAAAATTAAAGAGTATGCAAATCCAATAATACACGTTCAATAATGTATAATATAATTTAATGTTGAAAGGGAGAAAAAAAT
>NW_027645661.1:0-2500 GCF_949357685.1 Gobio gobio | reverse complement strand
AATGTATTAATTGCAGATCATCTTTGAATAATGATTATGTTAAACACAATGACTCGGTCCACTGTTAGATAGTAAATCACGACACCAGTGTGTTTGCTTTGTCATTTCTTGCCATAAACACACTGTGTAGATTTAGAGTTTTTATAGCAATAACTGAGTTTTAAGAGTTAAATCAAGCAGAAATATTTCTCTAATGTATTAATTGCAGATCCTCTTTGAATAATGATTATGTTAAACACAATGACTCGGTCCCCTGTTAGATAGTAAATCACGACACAAGTGTGTTTAATTTGTCATTTCTTGCCATAAACACACTGTGGAGATTTAGAGTTTTTATAGCAATAACTGAGTTTTAAGAGTTAAATCAAGCAGAAATATTTCTCTAATGTATTAATTGCAGATCCTCTTTGAATAATGATTATGGTAAACACAATGACTCGGTCCCCTGTTAGATAGTAAATCACGACACCAGTGTGTTTGCGTTGTCATTTCTTGCCATAAACACACTGTGTAGATTTAGAGTTTTTATAGCAATAACTGAGTTTTAAGAGTTAAATCAAGCCAAAATATTTCTCTAATGTAATAATTGCAGATCATCAGATCAATGATTATGTTAAACACAATGACTCGGTCCCCTGTTAGATAGTAAATCACGACACCAGTGTGTTTGCGTTGTCATTTCTTGCCATCTCAAACACACTGTAGATATTCACTGTATATATTGAGATAACTCAATTTTATGGCGACTTGCATTAAAATGTTTATCCGTCTCAATTAAATTATGTGAACTGAATGACTTTTAACATTGACACTTTAGTTGTTTAACCAACTGATGATTTGCAACTCAGCAATCAACACACAACTGAGTTTTGACCTCTAAAATCTTATTATAGTGTATTTTTATGGTAAGTATTGGTGTTTAATGTTTTAAATCAAGCAGAAATCACTCTTTAAGGAAACAATTGCAGGTCACACTTTATACAGTGAACATGATTTCCTTAAATTGACTTAAGTCCCCTATTGGATGGTAAAACACAACGCCTGTTTGATTGCTTTGCCATTTCTTGCCATCACAAACACACTGTAGAGATTTTGAAGGTCAGAACTAAATTTTATGGTGACTTGCATGAAAATGTTCATCCGTCTCAATTAAATTATGCAAACTGAATATCTTTTAACATTGACACTTTAGTTGAAGATTTTCAACTCAACAATCAACACACAACGGAGTTTTGACCTCCAAAATCATTATACAGTGTATATTAAATTTAAATAAAAAATATACATTTTCTTTACAAAACAAGTTTGACTCTCTACTGCTTATTCATTATTGTTTATGTTACATGGTCCATGTTTACATTACAGTATAAAATTGTTCCTAAGTTTTCCCCTTTTATATAGATGGTAATGACTAAATATCCTCGCACACCGAAATTTTCACACATAAAAAAAAAGATCAAGCACGTTTACACACAGCCTCTGAAACTTTCCTTCGTCATAAAAAAAATTCTGATCAGGTTCAGTTTTCTGCATTTTTCGCATCCATAGCAAGCATTTTGAGAGGGGTTTCAAATTTCTGTGTTATTCATTTTTGTGTTAAAATTTTGAACATAAGTTGAACAGTTTAAAAAAGAAAGTGTGAATGTTCAAATTAGCCTTTATAGTTCATAAAGTTTTGCTGGCGTTTGTATCTAATTGAGAAAAGAATGAATGTAAATTGAAAGATGTCGTCATTGAACACATTTTGTGCCAAAGCAAATAAATGATCCACAGTTTAGCCACATAGGCTGATGTGATCCCTGAGTGAAGAGTTTTGAAAAAGTGATGAGTATTCAGAAATGTGTCCTAGCAGATGTTTAAAAAAACCTGTAATATCACTATTAGTAAGGGATCACTGTATAATATCAGTCTTTAAATCTGAGTTATTGAAAGTGAACGGACAGTTCTCTTCTGATAGCATATAATTCAGTGGAAAAAGAAGTAAACTTGAGAATTACATATGGCATATCTTGCTTTATTATGCTGAGATTGATCGAGATTGACACATCCCCCAAACCCTATTTACATATGAATACAGGAAAGGCCAAAGCCATTGTCTCACAGGTGAGGAATAGGCCTTACAGAGCTGGTACACCCATGTCACAGAAACAAACTTCTCAAACAAACTATAGAAGACGCTGGGATTTACCTGGGAAAATTAAATCAATGTACACTTTTTCCAATCCCTACGACACATTTTTCAATACTTGGGTCACTTTTTTAAAACTCTTCACACACTTCTCCAAAATGAATTTCAACTTGGCACAGCAGTTATTTTAATGTTCAAAATGCACTAAAACTACCAAAAAGGATTCTGAGGAAAATAAAATTTTCTTTTCAAAACAACACTTGCACTATAATTCACTGCAGTTTATGTTACATGGTCTTGTCCAGTACAGTAAAACATTATTCCTAAATGGTTTCCTTTTGAATGGATGGCAATGCAATTTAAAAACTAACA